>NW_026864386.1:0-202857 GCF_026571515.1 Ruditapes philippinarum
AAAATTCTAGGTTTTTTAAGTCAGCACAATCTGGAAAAAAAGTTTGGGTCATTTACAAATCTTTTTAATAAAGTTGAAAAGATGTTTAAATTTTTAACAAGAAAGGGTTTTAAAGTGATTTCATTTTGATTAGTTTCAGACATTATTATATGAAAAAATAGCAAAACAAAATTTGATTTTATTTAGGGCGGGAATTTTTTTTAAGACAGTGAAATGAAGAGATTAAAGAAACGGCTATTATAAAGTTTGTATTGTCTATAATAGACTGTTTTTCAACTGAAAATCTGATCAATTTAATTTTTTCTGATTAAAATCCGAGCTTAACCCGGGGGTTTCACATTAAAAATTTAAAATCATTTATCGGATTTTCTTTTTCTTTCCCGGTGTTTTAAAAGAAAAAGGGATAATTTTACACAGTGCGATTTTCATTTGATAAAAGATTGCTTGAAATACACGTGATCAAATTTTTGGATAATACATTCATTAACTGGAAAATTTTTTTCCAAACTGGAAAAATAAATGATATTATTTGAAATTCACATTGGAATTATATATTCATTTATCCTGCATGGTGCAGTTTAGAGTGAATTCATGCTGGAAATCTTTTACAAGTGGATCAGAAAAAATGGAAAATATTCTAATTTTAACTTGTACCTCACAAGCATAAAATTTGCATAGTTTCAATGTTCAACTGAGAGGTTCTAAACATCTGTTACCAGTAATTGGTTGCTGTTACCCTGATTACAATAAAATAAATTCCTAAAGGGAAATAATTTCTTTTCTTGTTTTTAACTGAAAAAACATTTTACAGTTGGCATCCAATAGTATATAACTTGTAATGTCATCAAATAAAAAATTTTCATATACTATTCAATGTTTTGATTGTGAAAATTTAGCAAAGAAGCTTAAAAAACAATAAAATGATGCCAAAACCCAAAAAAATGTTAAAACTTTTAGTGGGAAAAAGGAAGGGTTAAACCCTTTTGCATTTTTATTGTGTTTGACAGCACAAAAAAAAAATGTACTACGGGCATTTATCAAAAAGTTAAAGTTTGTTCCCTTTTAAAAAGGTTTAAATTTTGTCCCTTTTTTGTTTTAAAAAACCCTTTTAAACAAAATCACTGCATTCTTGAGAAATTTTTTCATTAGATGGGTCCAATTCCCCGTACCCCCAAACTAATGTACACCAAACAATGCTTTTTGTAAATTTTTAAAAGACAAGGGAGGTTTAAAGGGAATTTAAAAATTTGAGAAAAATGGAACCTTAAAGAAAGAACCCAAAAAAGCCCCAAATCTTAAAAAATACTTCCCCAACCCAAATATTGAAATAGACTTGCCCATCTTTCAATCTGGACAATACCATTTATCATTTCTAGGGAAAATTTCAAAATTTTTAATTGTGGTTGTGGATTGAACTTGTAAAATTATTAACATAAAAGAGAGGCTAGTTTGTTTGTTTGTTTAATTATGTCTCCCCCACCTCGGGGGGAGACATATTGTTTTTGCCCTGTCCGTCCGTCCGTCCGTCAGTCCGTCCGTCCGTTAGTCAGTCCGTCCGTCCATTCTTCGTTTCCGGACGATAACTAGAGTTCCTTTTGACCTACAGCTCTCAAACTTCATAGGATGAATGGTCTTATTGAGCAGATGATCCCTATTGTTTTTGGGGTCAGTAGTTCAAAGGTCAAGGTCACAGTGACCGTTGGTCAATTTCTCGTTTCCGGATGATAACTAGAGTTCCTTTTGACCTACAGCCCTCAAACTTCATAGGATGATTGGTCTTATAGAGCTGATGATCCCTATTGTTTTTGGGGTCAGTAGTTCAAAGGTCAAGGTCACAGTGACCGTTGGTCAATTTCTCGTTTCCGGATGATAACTAGAGTTCCTTTTGACCTACAGCCCTCAAACTTCATAGGATGATTGGTCTTATAGAGCTGATGATCCTATTGTTTTTGGGGTCAGTAGTTCAAAGGTCAAGGTCACAGTGACCGTTGGTCAATTTCTCGTTTCCGGATGATAACTAGAGTTCCTTTTGACCTACAGCCTCAAACTTCATAGGATGATTGGTCTTATAGAGCAGATGATCCCTATTGTTTTTGGGGTCAGTAGGTCAAAGGTCAAGGTCACAGTGACCGTTGTCAATTTCTCATTTTCCGGATGATAACTAGAGTTCCTTTTTGACCTACAACCCTCAAACTTCATAGGATGATTGTCTTATTAATCAAATGATCCCTATTGTTTTAATGGTCAGTAGGTCAAAGGTCAAGGTCACAGCGACCGTTGCAGTGGGGGAGACATGCGCTTTTTTACAAAAGCATCCTCTAGTTAGGTTTAAACTTTTACGTCACACCGACACAGTATAGGTCATATGACGACGTTGCAGCTTTGCTGGTGGAGGAAGACCTCAAGTGCCCTTCTGTGCATTATTTCAGGCACAAACAGGCACCTGAGTAGAACCACCGACATTCCATAAGTTAGCTGGATAGCTTCCTCACATGAAAGAATCAAAAGTCCCTGTCAAGATTCGAACCCACAGTGGTGAGGGGCAAGTGGTTTAAAGTCAACGACCTTAACCTCAGTCACTCGACCAAGGATGTCCTATGTGAAAAGCTGGAAAAATTGATTATAAATTATAGGTCACAATTTAACCCTTTTCAAAGCAACTGTTTTCCAAAGTAACAATGTCCCAAGTGCATTGTCTATCTCAAACTTATATTAAGATGTAACTTTCTGCATTGTTTGGCTTATCAATTTAAAAATGTGTTATTGAGGGCATAAACTAAAAGTAAAAATTAAAAATTAATTTCTTAAAATTTAGATTATTACATGTATTAAACTTGTATAAATTTTAAAGTTCAAGACAGGTGTTAGTTTACGATAGTGTTTAAAGATTATTCTCTTTTCTATAGTTCAAAGGTTTTGCAGTTTCCTGTTTTCTGACAGTTGTAAACTTTGAGCCTCTTTGACAACCAAATTATCTGGTGATCAGATATGTTATCTTGTGTTATTATTCTTTAAAATCTTGTGTGCAGTGAGAAATATAATGAAATGCTGTGCTGAAATGAATTATATTATTGAAAATAAGTGTAAAATTTAAATAAACTTTTACGTTTGTAATTTAAAGTTTTATGTTTATTTAAAGCAGCACACACAATTAGATTTAAAGACCTGACAATCACTTATTGTTTGCCTGATTTAAATCAGTATTTCGTATTATGATACTGTACTTTAGATAAAAATTGATTTAAATTGGGTTGGTTATTTTTTGCCATATAATAAATATTATTTATATAAAATATTTAATGTTTTTAGTCTTTATACCATCAGATTCATATTTTAAGTTCATAAAGTTGCTATGTTAGCGGTTTGAGGTACAACCTGATGATTCAAGAATACCGTGATACATTATTTAATTAACCACAGCGAAAAGAGCAAAACAGATTTTTGTTACCTGTTGAGAAAAAAAAAGGATCGTTGAAAATTTACTCGTCCGAGTCGAGACTGAACCTGACAATGAACGACAAAAATATACAGACGCTTTTAACTATTTTAATCTATATCGTAGATTCAAGTACGTGTTAAGGATTGGAAAATGGTGTATACTAAAGTGATTGAGTTCAGATAAAAATGGATATTGAACGGTGTCTTTGTGTATGGAAAATCTGATTTTATCATTCAAGTTTTTAAGTATAAATCGGGATAAAAATTTGCGATTGGATTTACATTTTTTGAGGGAGAAAATATTAGAATATTATCGTGCGTATAATATAAAACTAAGAGAAATTGTTCATGGTGAAATCGGTTAATGATGTTCATAATGAAATTTTATATTTGAATGATCTGTATCGGGGAATTTACTATTGATAAAACAGTTCATGTGAAGTTTATATGGATATAGAATCTTGAATATGAAAGGTAGCTATGTTTACTTGTGTTTTAAGTTTAATAACAAATTTAATAGCTTTTTTTCTTTCAATTTCTGGTTCATTTAAGAACCTCAGATGAAAGGATTGTCAATTTATAACGTAATATTATAATGAATAATGTGTATATGTATGATATTTCTCACAGTAATCAAGGAAAGATGATTTTAAAGTAATTTTATAAATATGTCATTTTCGATTTGAATATACTTTCATTTCTTGTGTTTTTTAATGCTTAAAGGTAACCTTGGTTATATTATGGTATTGTGTGGGTCCATCTGTCCGTCTGTTAGTAATTAGCCACATCGGTGTCAGCTAATAGTTCAGCGAGAAATTGATGCCCAGTCAATAAGCTTTTAGTTGTTAGTAATTCTGTCTTTATATTTAGAAATGAGGCTGGTCGTTGCCAGATAACCTCAATTGATTTTTAGGTCAAAGGTCAAGGTCACAGGGACACTTGGTAGTACTGGAATTGTAACCCATAACTTTAAAAGGAATAAGCCTAGGTTTTTGAAACTTGGTGGGGACATTGCTCCACATTCTGGACTAATTTTATATATAATTCCTCTTTAATGTTTGTTTTTGGTTGATTCTTTTTTTTAAGGTAGATGTGTTGGTCAGTTTGTATTATATCCTTTTAGTCTATATACCTATATTAAACAGTATCTGTCACTTCAAATACCTGTCTCATATCTTGCTGATGAAAATTGTTAAGTGTGTTTTGTAATTTTTTCTTGTATATAAAGTACTGTTCACAATATTGCTGTCTTCTCTTTCCATTAAACAAAAATATGTTAACTGTTGAGTGAGTGTCTTCAAAGAAAAGCATTTAATTATCAATTTATCATATTATTTAGAAATGTTGATAAATGGAAAATGAGAAAAAACAACAAACAATATATGATATATCTTTTATTAATGTTGACAAATAGAAATTAAGAAAAAATGTATAGTATTTCGCAATGAAATCAAATGGAAACAGAAAATGAAAGAAAGGAAAAACAACAGCATAACAATGAATTAAGAAGTAATCAATTTAAACTTTTGTGAAGTGGCAAGTCTTTTATATGTACCAGTAATGAATAATGAATCAAGTTTCAAACTGTATCTTCTTAAAAATGCATCTATCTGTACATGTATCTGTCGGGTCTCTTTAACTGGACCCTGCTGAAATTCTTAAAAAGGACTTGTCTGCGGATGTTTCTAAATTCGAAATTTCACCATTACCATCATTAAATGTTGAATACTGCTGAAGTCGGTGCTAGGGGTCATGGACAGTAACTTGCATTTTCCATTACCGCCCATGACAAACCAGGCCTGCAACATTTAAAATTTTGTTGTTTTGTGCGTTCTTTAGGGATTCTTTATTTCTCTCTATTTTGTCCAAATTTTCTATCGTTGAAACTATCCATTATCAATTTTTGGAACACCAAGACAAAAATTTCAAGTAGGTTAAGAGCCTCTTAGATCTTAGACTGTACAGATGTGCAGGCAGGCCTGGCTTTCTATAACGGTGGTAAAGGCTAATAACTTTCAGTTCCATCAGGAAAAGGGATTATATAATATATTCTGCAATGAAATTTAAAAACTGCCATTTTAGCATAACTCTGAGCACCTGAAAGTCAATATGAATGCTTCTTCCCACTGTATTTGTAAAGTTGAGCTGATAATGGGTACTTGTGTTGTTGGGTTAATTCTTAATGATTTGGAATCGACTTTGTGCATTTTATATAAAATATAAGGGAAAAATAAAAGTAATTTTTCCAAGTCTGTGTTGAGATTGTACTTGTGTTTACTGGTGACAAATGCAAGTCTTTGCCACCAGCAGTTTTCAGGGTTATAATGTGTATTATGGTGGTCATTTGTTATGTTGTGTCCTTCTTAATGCCTGCAGCTCCAGTCATTAGTTACTGTTGTTGTTCTTTCTATAAAGATAAACATTAGTCAGTGACCTTAAAGTTACGTATTACCATCTATCTATCCTTGTGTCATGGTTCAGAACTGTTCACTATTTAGGGGAGAAGATGTGTAAGCGCCCAGATAGCTCAGTGGGTAGAGCCGTGGTACGGTATTGCAAGGTCTGGTCAGGCTGCACATTTTTCTCACCCTGTGACACTTGTGATAATGTTTGAGCTGAGACAATGTGAATATTATGATCATGAGTTATTTATCTCACTTTTGTCCAAATATAGGGAGTTGAGTTAGAAGTTAGAATCTTTGAGGTAGATTATATATTGATGCTCTTTTAGGTGATGTTAAGTTTAAAATTTTTATAATATGTTTATTTACAAGTATTGATTTCACTTGCATTGGTGTGAAGGAAGACATGATATGATATCAGAAAATATAATTCACCCTTCACCCGAAAAATGAATGGAAGACCTAAAATTTACTTTGTAACTTAATGTGTTTTATGAAGTCATAATGAAAGATGAGACAAAAATGTTTACATATTTGTGCTTTGTAACGTTTTATGTTAGTCATTAGTTTCTGAATCACTAGTCTACATTATTGCCCTGGTTTTTATGTCACTGACCATTTGATTATCGATAATCAAAATGAAAAGGTTACATCATTTGTAGATAAACAACCAGAATAAATGGGTAAACCATTTTGGTGGCACCCTGTAATTACGCAGATGGAATGCTCATTTTGTTTGGTAAATGCACATTCAATTGATCATCATATTTTCATTTTTCATTTCATATCTAAGCCTTTGATTCATGCACAGGGATGTAAATATTTAAGACAATCGTGGGGACTATGGCAGTTTCTAAATTTATCTTGCATAAAATTATCCGATTATAATGAACATTTCATTTAACATCTAATAAATGTGTCACCATATCAAATGGTTTTTTGTTCTGACTTTATGATAAAGGGCTTTTGAAATATTTAAATTACAATTATGACAACTACCTCTTGTTTAAATATTTATATTTGCAGTTGTTTACCCTAATATTCAGTGCTATTTAAGTTGTTCCCAGACTGATGCAATTGCACTATCTCTAGAAAATTGAGTGGTTCCCACACTGATGCTAGTATAATCACAGTTCCCAGACTGATGCTAGTACACAATCACTAGAAATTTGAGTGGTTTCCAGACTGATGCTAGTACACAATCACTAGAAATTTGAGTGGTTACCAGACTGATGCTGGTACACAATCACTAGAAATTTGAGTGGTTTCCAGACTGATGCTAGTACACAATCACTAGAAATTTGAGTGGTTTCCAGACTGATGCTAGTACACAATCACTAGATATTTGAGTGGTTTCCAGACTGATGCTAGTACACAATCACTAGAAATTTGAGTGGTTTCCAGACTGATGCTAGTACACAATCACTAGAAATTTCAGTGGTTCCCATACTGATGCTAGTACACAATCACTAGAAATTTGAGTGGTTTCCAGACTGATGCTAGTACACAATCACTAGAAATTTGAGTGGTTTCCAGACTGATGCTAGTATAAACACTAGAAGTTTGAGTTGTTCCCATACTGATGCTAGTACACAATCACTAGAATTTTGAGTGGTTCCCATACTGATGCTAGTACACAATCACTAGAAATTTGAGTGGTTTCCAGACTGATGCTAGTACACAATCACTAGAAGTTTGAGTGGTTTCCAGACTGATGCTAGTACAATCACTAGAAATTTCATTGGTTACCAAACTGATGCAAATCCACCACTAGAAATTTGAGTGGTTCCCAGTGCAATCAGAAGAAATTTAAGTGGTAACCATTAAAATCAGGTCTGGTTACCAGTCTAATGCATACTGAAGTTAAAACTGGTCATATCTAAAGACAGATGCTGGTATTATGTTAAGGTCTGATACTTTAAACTAGTATAAATGTTATAGACTTAAACTAATTATACTTCATACAATATATAAGTTCACTATTAGAGTTATATACTTAACAGATGAGTCCAAGAATTTTCTGACATTATGTAGTATTTTCTGTCCAGGGCTCACTCTGCCATTTTACCTATCTTTTAAAATTTTATTAATTTAGCTACAGAAATTTTAATTTTAACTAGCTAGCTACAGAATTTCTTGTCCATCTTATCAGAAAGTAGAAAATCATACAAATTTGGCTAATTTGAAAAAAAAAACTCAACCAGAAAGCAAGGCCTGTGACCATGTCAGTATTTTTGTTTTAATTCAATTCACTCAATGACTCGCTTAAAATATAACCTATATTTTTAATGTTATCATCTTTGTTACACCTGGAGACCAGCTCTTTTCAAAAGGTCTCAAAAGCTATAAACATATTATAATATCTGTCACTCTGATTGAAATGAATCACAATTGTATTATAATACTGATTGGATTTTGATAAGTGACTAATGTAATTAAAGACCGATTTAGATTGATATATAATTATAATAAGGTTAAATAAAGGCTATACTATATAGATAAAGTATAATATATATCATACCTTTGTTGTATGACATTTCACACAAGGGATAAAGTCATAATGGCATTAAGTCATGTAAGCCAATATACGACTTGAAAATATTTTTTTTACTATGGGAGGACTGTTATTTAGTGAAAGCCTTGTTTTGGATAATTGATACAAGAATTTGAGGTAAAGTACACTGTTCTTTGAGATGCTTTTGTGATAAGAATTCACAAGTTTTCGAGATGCCAATATTTACAATTGGTCAATATTTGATGAAGCGGAATATTAATTCGACACCTAAGAAGTAAAAGGTCGTAAGTGCATTTTTCATAATTTTCAGGAACAGAGTTTAAAGGTTTGTACCTGTCTAAAAAGAATCAAAACTTGAATTCAGAGAAAACCAATTATTCTTATGTTAGATGTTATTATATCATCTTTATTTTCTTATATACAAACATACAAAATATCTAATCAATCAATCAATATCATCAATACTGTACATACGCCCTTTTTCTCCTACTACTTTTTGCTAAAGACATTAGAATGAAAAGGTCGCATATGGCAAATATGACCTTATGCCGCCGAGGATTTTAAGTTAATAGAATAACTGTTCATTCATATAAGGTAGTATTTGACAAATACTACCCTTTCATTCTTAACAAATACACAAAACTTACACATACTAAGGGTGACATATGACACATCTGACCTTTTACCACTTACTTTTTTTTTTGAAATCGTGCACATTCACAATAAAATTAAAAACAATTATTCCTTTTGAAAATACAATGTACATTGAATATATTGTTTCTTCATATATGTATTTAGAATAATGGGTCACAATCACTAAAATGGCATAAACAGTCCTATAAGCAATGGAATGAAATTATATAACAGTTTGAAAGTGTTCAAGTATTAAATGATAAAGGCGTAAAATCCATAAAAGTTTTCAAGGGTAACACAAATTAAACTTTTACAGTTCCGCCATCATATCGTCACATAATCACGATTGTCCGTTTTAAGATGCCATCCTTATACATCCCAACTTTTAAACATAAAATCAATCAGAGATTTTTCTCACTTAAATTTCTATACATGTATAAAACACATACTTTTTAATTCGTCTGTTACAATGTTAGCAGTTATTGTAAATTGTTCACCAATTAACATTCTTCTTGTTCATACTCTGAATTTTCAGGAAGGAAGTCTTTGTTGCTTTTGTTTGTTAGTAAGCTAGCAATATATGAGTGGAACTCTTCGGGAATAATGTCTTTCGTGCAAAGAAATTCTCACATAATATCTGTTTATATTTCGATTCTCTTACACCAATCCTTGTAGAGTTGCCACTTACGCTTTATCATGGGCTACATATTGTTTCTTAGAACTTTTTCTAGCGTAGTAAATTTCTTTTATGTTCGTACGCGAATTTCACACTTGCATCATTGATTTTTGTACTGGGTGTGTGCCTACCCCTCAAATCTGTTCCTTGAAATGTACCATTTGTTTTTAAGAGTGTACCGTATCAGCTTCTCACCAATATCGAGAGTTTTAAGACAGAACTTCTGGCAAACACGGATGCTTTCTTCTCCTTTGAAAAAACTGTATTTCAACGATTCTTTTCTTTTACTTTTAGTGCTTCTAACCGGGTCGCTTTTCGATACAACAACGCAAATAAAACATCGTAGCCTCTCATAAGTTGGAAGTGCATAATACATTTCAAATATATTTTTTTCTCTGTTTCCGTGAAGTTACTGTTCCATTTGAATCTTCATTTAGAGCAGTCACTTTGTTTAACTCCTTTTTCCTCTCACTGTTTTACCCGATTTTGATTTGCAAGATTTTCATTGCAGTTTGTTTCTTTTACGTACAGGTGACTGCCACTCTTTTTTCATTTCATTTTCTTTTCCGGATTGTTTAGCGTCTGTTTAGGGCTGTTATAGTCTGCACGTTTGTGTGCTGTAACAGGAATATGGTTTCCATTCCCACAATGTTCCATTGAATTAACTCTTGGTGTATTATCAGGGGGAAGTTCAGTATTGTCTGGTTGTATAATGACTGGTTTGGTTGCATCTTAATGCTCATTATTCCAGAATGCAATATACACTATTTCCATTTGCTGGTTATATTCATCTTGTTTCCAGTTTGATTGCTTAACATTAATAAATGGAGTCGAAGTCGAGCTTGAATATATCCGCACTTCACAATTTAAGTAGTAAGTAGCAGCTATAGAGATGCAATCGGCTAGAGTTGCATCCCAGTGACCATTGCTTCTCATAATGCTTATGAGATATAAGCATTATGAGACGCAATGGTCACTGGGATGCAAAAACATCACTTTGATTCTCGCTTTATGATATACTTGTCAAGAAAGATAAGTATATGTCCTTATTTTGTTGAATGTGATCACATAGCGAATTTTGAAAAGTATCTACGTCCTTACATTAATTGTTGTTAACACTCTCAGCAACAGCTGCAAAGAAACAGTTTCATTCTGTGGGAATTTAAACTCGTTTTCTTATTTTTACTGTTAACAGATGGTCAAGTCTAGCCTCATGCAGTCCATTTAACCGTGCCTTAAGTGATGCAATTGTCTTGCTACACTTCACTGCTTTTTATAAATTCATCATGTGTTTGTAAGTTTCTTGATTTTGTTTCTTCTTTCTTTTAAAAGTTTTATTGATCTTGTAGGGGACTTTCCTTCTTTCGTTTGTTCAATCATTTCTTGGACTTATATTTTAAAATGTAGATGCTTTTTTTCTTCCACGATCTGTTTCTGCAACAAGTAATTTGTTTCCTTTTCTTCTGTCTCCCTTTTCACTGTTTTATTTTTTGGAACTCTTCTGTCTCTGAATCTGTAGCATTTAGTATATTCTTTTGTAGATCATATGATATGTCCTGGTTACAATCATCAGAATACTCAGTATCTGTAACGATTAACATTCGCCAAAACAGACTTCCTTTCTTTTCCTTTAAAAATCATATTCCAGTAACTTTGAAAGTGGTATATCGTCATCAGAAGAACTTGTATGATGTTGGGCGTCTCTGTGAAGCTTTCCATTGATTTCTTTTACGTTTTTGTCCGCTGCTGCTATCCTGTATTTCATGATAATTCAAATGTTGTCCCTTGTTTTTGGTCTGCTTTTCATGTTTGTTCCTGTGTAACTAAGTAACGTATCTCATTGTCATTCACAGTTATTCGATCCTTGTAATATCCATTTCCATGTTATCTTGTAGCTAGAATATAATTTCCACAGTCTCGTTAAATGTCAGCTAACTGTTTTATCATCAATTTTGCATCCGGCAATCTAGACGTTATAGTATGCTTATTATGAGTTTAGCACAAGACCTAGTATAATATTGACGATTTCATTTTGCATTCACTTATTAGATACGTTCGTCATTAGTCCGTGAGCCTGGTCCATCACTACACAACGATTACTTTTTCTTGATCATTCACATGTTTATGATCCTGATTACTTGGCTGTATTTCAGATGGATTCACCTGCTGCTCCTTGTTACTACCATGTATTTCATATTCATGTACATGTTTCTCGTCTTTACTTTCTTTGTCTGAAATGAAGAATATGGAATAAAACATGTGTTAAATTCAATTAAATGCATTTACTGAATAATAATCACATAAGTTAATATGCAGTGGTAAGGTTTCATATAGTGGTAAGGTTTCATATAGTATACATGACTTTCTTGGTCCTTTTATAGTATGCTTATTACTTATGATGATGACTTTTAAATCAGTTTAATCAGCAACTCGCATAAACTCCCACCTTCCATAGACAATAACAGTAATATTGTATCAGCATTTCCAGTCACAAAGTTTATTTTCTTCCACATTGTTTAAGACAATTACCTTTATTGACAGCCACATTAATATCAAAGTACATCTCATCATCTGACAATTCAAATACATCTATAGGTCTTCCTACAAAGAAAGCGTATACTTATTACTTAACAAATTTTATTATTTGGCAGTTAAATGCAATCAAAGAAATATGTACTGGACACAATTGATTAAGTTACATGCACATAAACATACCAGACTACCTACTGAACAACTTATTTTGCAGAATAAGAATACTGGTTATTTACTAGTATTAGAATATTGTCTCTAAAATATGATATAAACTATTTTACAAATTAATTATTTTGCAAAGACTTTAATGAAATTGTACAAACCTGATTTTCTTTCATCCATGATTCCTTCTTGTAAACATAACCACAAATGAACGTGGAAAGTTTATGATATTAGAGAAATTCTTATGTTATCATGTACTGAAATGATATTCTCTATAATCTATAACACTGCTAATTTGTTCAGATAAAGGGGGCATATGTTTCACATTGAGTGATTTGCTTAGAAGGAAAAGGGCGTAATTGGCAAATACTACCCTATACGTCAGTTTTGGCATAATGTTTTGCAAAAAAAGTTGAGAATGAAATGGGCATATTTGTCAAATCTGCCCTTTTACCGGTAATTTAGTTTCACTTAAGACCTTTTACCGCTCATTGAAATTAAAAAATGGTTGTTATGGCCTTTGATTTCTAATCAATAACAAAGTCAATAAATGGAATATAGCCAAGATATTTTTACAGAATATGCACATTGCTATGTGTATCACAGAAATGTTTAAATCTGATTTTCGGCAAAATGTAAGTTACGACCTTTTACCACTCAGGTGACGAATTATAAGCTATTCAGCCAATATCTATGTTGAAAATTGCATGCGACCAGTAAAGACCAAGTTCAGCTTGAACAGTGCATGGTCAGCACTGTTTTTGCTATTCTGTTAGTATCTATTTTGAAACTTTTCCTTAAAACGATTGTTTTATCCAGATTGAATCGTTGTCAAGTCCATTTACGATTTTTTACATGGTGAGGGAAATAAATATGCATAATTAGATTAATTTTTTAACTATAAATATATATGTTAATATTTTCATATTTTCTCGTTACAGCAAGAGATAGAACAAGGAGATAAAATGCGAGCAGACGGCGATCAGTATATCATGGATGACCACTACGCTGTAGATAGTATACGACCAAAATGTATAGAGTTACAGAGAATGTGCGAACAATATCGGCAACTTCTGAGACGCCGCAGAGAGATATTGAACAAGTCACATGATCTGCATGAAAGGATCGAAAAGGTTTGTTTTTCAGACATTAAAATTATGTAGTTTCAACATGGGATTTGCTTGAACACCCAGTACCAACATTTTTCAACTTACTTATTTTATAAAAACATAGCAATTGTCTATTGGCTAAAATATGGATCTGTTGTGATCATGAATTCTTGTGTGCAAAACGTTATTGTTTTGTTACATCATGTTATGAAATGTCAAAAAGATGAACTGTAATTATTTTGATTGAAATTAATTTATGATAAATGTGACTCATACATGTGTTGGTTCTGGTTGCTGCATATTGTATGACAAACTGTGACAATAAAAGCCAACTCTCAATAAATCAGCATACTTATGATAAAAGTTATGTGAAATAAAGCAGAACATTTTGTTACTGTTAGAATTAATGAGAAATATGTAACATCCGAGTGTGTGATTATAATTTTGACATTAAAATTAATATGCAAAAATCTAAGATAAAAACATGTAAAAAATCTACTCTGTTTTTATAATCTGTATATCAGATCTGGTTTTTAAGGTTTTCAAAACCTGTAAAATTTGCCTCAGCTGTTTTCAATATAAGCTATAATGAAATAGACAAAATATGTCCTTGAGCCATTCAGTTATTAGATTTGAAAATAAAAAAAGATCTGTTATTATTTTTATTAATTGAGACATGTGACTTTCTTGTTTCATTAAAATCTTAAATTCTTCCTTGAAATATCAACATCATCTCTTAACATCCAATACAAAATATATGATTTCTTAATTTCTTAAGTGGACTACCTTTTTCTATTTAAAGATCTTTAAAAGACTTACTTATTGATTATTGAAATGATAGGTTTTCTCCAAAACTTGATGTTGCTATCTTGTTGAATTATGCAAGACCACATTAACATTTGGATTGTGTAAAAGAATAATTTGATCACACTCGAGTGTTTTAAAAGTTTTACTAAGTAAATTTGAAAAGTTATAATTCATTGTAGATTTAAGGTGTTTTTGAGCAAAATATCTTGTTTTGAGAAAAATAGATTTTCCATGGGAAAATTTTCAATTTAAAGCTAATAAAATTTAATGTCAGAGGTGTTCAGTTTTTCACAAGTTAAAGATTATAAATTTCAGACTTACAAATAGTGTTATATCAGACAATTACATGTTTTAAGACTTTAAGTAGTGGTTATATGTTTAAAGTTGACATATTATAAGCCTTTAATAGGTGTGTTCTCTAATGTAATTGATGTACATATTTTAAACATATGTGTTCTATTTATAATAAATTAATTTACATATTTAAGCCTGTAATTTAATTTTAATGTTCTACTTGTAATTGACCTGCCTATTTCGAGCCATTTGGAGGGAGTTTATTTGAAATTTACCCAATTTAAGCATATAAAAGATGTTCCATTTATATTTAACCTATTTCAAGCCTCAAAAAGGTGTTCTTTTTAGCTCGACTATTCGATAAGAATAAGTAGAGCTATTGCAGTCACCCGAGCGTCGGCGTCGGCGTCGGCGTAACCACTTATGTTAAAGTTTTTGTAATAGTTCAAATATTTTCAAAGTCCATTGACATATGGCTTTGAAACTTTGCACACTTGTTCACCATCATGACCCCAACCTGTAGACAGAAGGAGGTAACTCTATCAAGCATTTTGACAGAATTATGCCCCTTTTTCGACTTAGAATTTACGTTAAAGTTTTTGTAATAGTTCAAATATTTTCAAAGTCCATTGACATATGGCTTTGAAACTTTGCACACTTGTTCCCCATCATGACCCCAACCTGTAGACAGGAGGAGGTAACTCTATCAAGCATTTTGACAGAATTATGCCCCTTTTTCGACTTAGAATTTACGTTAAAGTTTTTGTAATAGTTCAAATATTTTCAAAGTCCATTGAACATATGGCTTTGAAACTTTGCACACTTGTTCACCATCATGACCCCAACCTGTAGACTAGGAGGAGGTAACTCTATCAAGCATTTTGACAGAATTATGCCCCTTTTTTGACTAAGAATTTACGTTAAAGTTTTTGTAATAGTTCAAATATTTTCAAAGTCCATTGACATATGGCTTTGAAACTTTGCACACTTGTTCACCATCATGACCCCAACCTGTAGACAGGAGGAGGTAACTCTATCAAGCATTTTGACAGAATTATGCCCCTTTTTCGACTTAGAATTTACGTTAAAAGTTTTTGTAATAGTTCAAATATTTTCAAAGTCCATTGACATATGGCTTTGAAACTTTGCACACTTGTTTCACCATCATGACCCCAACCTGTAGACAGAGGAGGTAACTCTATCAAAGCATTTTGACAGAATTATGCCCCTTTTTCGACTTAGAATTTACGTTAAAGTTTTTGTAATAGTTCAAATATTTTCAAAGTCCATTGACATATGGCTTTGAAACTTTGCACACTTGTTCACCATCATGACCCCAACCTGTAGACAGGAGGAGGTAACTCTATCAAGCATTTTGACAGAATTATGCCCCTTTTTCGACTAAGAATTTACGTTAAAGTTTTTGTAATAGTTCAAATATTTTCAAAGTCCATTGACATATGCTTTGAACCTTTGCACACTTGTTCACCATCATGACCCCAACCTGTAGACAGGAGGAGGTAACTCTATCAAGCATTTTGACAGAATTATGCCCCTTTTTCGACATAGAATTTACGTTAAAGTTTTTGTAATAGTTCAAATATTTTCAAAGTCCATAGACATATGGCTTTGAAACTTTGCACACTTGTTCACCATCATGACCCCAACCTGTAGACAGGAGGAGGTAACTCTATCAAGCATTTTGACAGAATTATGCCCCTTTTTCGACTTAGAATTTACGTTAAAGTTTTTGTAATAGTTCAAATATTTTCAAAGTCCATTGACATATGGCTTTGAAACTTTGCACACTTGTTCAACATCATGACCCCAACCTCTAAACAGGAGGAGGTAACTCTATCAAGCATTTTGACAGAATTATGCCCCTTTTTCGACATAGAATTTACGTTAAAGTTTTTGTAATAGTTCAAATATTTTCAAAGTCCATTGACATATGGCTTTGAAACTTTGCACACTTGTTCACCATCATGACCCCAACCTGTAAACAGGAGGAGGTAACTCTGTATCAGGCATTTTTTTTACTATCAAGCACTAAGAATAGTCGAGCGTTGCTGTCCTACCGACAGCTCTTGTTATTATTAACCTATTAAGGTGTGTCTGTGGCCAAATGGTTCACTGCTTTGTGTTGGAATCCCAATAGGGCCTTTTGATTTGTTCATGTGAGGAATCTATCCAGCTAACTTACAGCATGTTGGTGGTTCGACATGGTGCACTGTTCGTGCCTGAATTAATGCAATTTGAAAGGGCACCTTGGGTATTCCTCCACCAGTAAAGTTGCCATATGACCTATACTGTGTGGCAACTTAAAACCCAACCAAAAAAAATGACCTATTTAAGCCTTTAAGTGGTGTTGTAATAGTAATTTTTATCCTTTCAAGTTTTTAAGAGTATTCTGCTTGTGAATAATATGTTTAATTTCTATATAAATGTTGTTGTCTTTAATTTCAGGCTAATAAGTGGTGTTCTAATGGAATGGACATGCTAACAAGCCAGTTAGAGAATTGTAACACCCCAGAGAGTATTCGTCAAGCTATTGAAGATATAGATAAATTTGTTGTCACATCCAAGGATCTTAAATTAAACAATCCTAAAGAATTCCGACAACTGTTTGACAGTGTTATCACATCGGATACAAGGGTAAATAAAGTGTTTGTAATCCATTCTAGTTTTGTAGGAAGAGTACTCAGTACATAATTATTATGTTTATTATTTTATTTTCAATAATTTATGTAAAAAAGCAGTGGGAGAATGTTTATCTACAGGTTTAAATTACATGTACAAGCTCAGTACTTTATCATGTAATCCTCAGTAATTTGATCAAACGTTTTCTGTGATGAATTGTTTGATTGTAGTAGAGCAAACACATTTATCGTTTATTCTTCTCACTCCAGTGTCAATGAAGATACTTGTATTGGCATGACAGTCATGAGGTTTTGAGTGTATATTCATTTCATTTAAATTATTAACTGTAGACTCTTAAATCTCAAGGATCATTATTGTAGATCACTGTTCAAGGTCCATAACTCTTATTGTTGATCATTTCTAAATTTCTCCTCTTGCTTTACACAGACTTTATTTTTTGTTTGATTGTTTAGGAAGTAATAAGCTTATAGCAACACTTTTGAATCTGTTCCTGGAACCAACAAGTACTGAGCAATGAATTTAAAGTTTCATGCTCAAAGAAATAATGATTTGCCCCTTATAGGTTTTGAATCCATGTAGCTAATAATTATTAGATTACTAGTCCAATGTGTTAACCACTCAGCCATGCCATATAAATTTAGCTTGTCTTAAGAGGCAAGCAAGTCAATTAGTCAAGCACTGCTTCATCGGCTGCTCTTGTTTCAGTTCCATACTATTATAAAAGTCATGTTTAATATATGAATGAGGTAGTCATGACCATTGGAGAGAGTAGATTATTCCAATCTATGAACACCATTTTTGAGCATTTGAAAATCTTAAGTGATTTCAATTGTCCTTAAAAGTGCAAATTTGAGCTTCAAAAGAAATATTTAACTTCTCAGTTACCTTTTACTATTAGTGACATTAATTTTATATTTTCATATATTAACCAATACCAGTAAGTCTGCAATTCATGATAATGTTTATTTTGTTAACTGTATCTTGGGGTAAAGTTGAGCTATATTAAAATAATAACTTAATAGTGAATATTATGAAATAGGGTGTAGTCAGAATTAATCAGTTTAAAAGGATAATGACATTATGATGTATGAATTATTCAGATGTTTACAGAGATGTCATATCTCTATAATATATAGATGATAATTGATGTGGGATTTCAGATGATATGGCATTTTAATATTTATCCTGCCAAACTGTGTATTTATAGGATGGCATGATTTTATCTTTAAAAAGTATGGGTTCTTTTTGTACTGTACAAAATCTATATTTTTGTTACGATGTACTTCTTGTAGACAGAAAAAGCATTTAAAAGTGGAATATTTTACTTCTGCTCCAACTATTTCTTAAGCTTGTCTGTCAATGAATATAGAAAGTTGCCAGAATTGACTTTAACAATTCCCCCCCCCCCCTCCCCCCCCAAAAAAAATACAAATGAATAATATAAGTAAATAAATAAAAAATTAAAAAATAATAAGTAAAAATTCATAAGTAAATCAAATAAATGAAGGTTATTTGAAATTATAGGCAACAGTCCAGAAGACTTTGAAAAAGATCGAGGATGTTCAATCAATGTGTAGTAAGAGGAAAGCTGACCTTCAGACACAGGCTCGAGCCCAACCTGTACATCATCCAGCACAGCCTGATCTAGTCACTTCCTCCTCTAGAGGTCAAACAACGGTACCAGAGTATGACCTGAGGAAGAAAGGAGGTCACAGAGATCGACACAGGAAAGATAGTAAAGATACTACTAAAAAAGGGGCACCTGCAGTTCCTTCTGTGGAAAAATCTGCAAGGGTAAATTACGCATTTCTTTGTGAAATTGAAAATTTTTGAAAATTTTTCATTTGAGATTTTTATTTTTATTGATAATAAGTTGTTCATATCAATTTTGAAACGTTTCATAGCACAGTCACTTTGATATGAAGTAGAGAAACAATTTCTTTATTAAAATGTTATTTTTTGAAGGCTCTATATTGGCTGTTGTACCTAATTAAACAAAAGGAGATTTAATTTGAAAGGATGACTAACTTTAACACAAGGGATCATAACTGCATGCAATAGAAATTATCCAGAACTTGTCAAAGTAGGTTTCCCCAGCTAATCTGTAGGTACAAACTAACTTTTACCGTTATAGCTTCACGATGCACTTCCCGTCACAATAAATTAGTCAATCTGTTTTGCTTATTTTCTAAGCTGTTACCATAAAAGTTTGTTTGTACCTACATAAATAGCTGGGAAAACCCCAAATAATCTTAATTCTGGAGTAAGTCTATATCCCAAACCCATAACTGTTACATGTATTTTGACGGAATTATGATTCTTGCATGATTTTTTTTCCTGATAAAGCACCGAAAACAGTATCCAGTCCTTCTGACAGCTCTTGTTTTTGAAATGTTTTTAAAATTGTAAGTTTTTGTTACAGATACGTGTTGATGTAGGACCACCCCAGCCACACTCTCGCGTAGACATTGGACCTCCCCAACCACAGCCTCTTCCTCGCACCACACATTATGGATCAACAAGTACGTGCAGTAGTATGTCCACGGTTGACAGCACTGACGGGGCACGTAACTCTCTCGCATCAACCTCGACAACAACCTCTGGGTCGAGTTCTTTCTCCGAACAAATGCTGGAGAGTTTACAAGAAAAAAGACAGTATGTTTTATATGTAATCTTTATATGTAAATGTTAAATAATTAATAATTAAGTATTTTAGTGTTAACTATCACATCATATTATGAAGCTTGTTAACAGTATATTGACCCTTTGTGTTTCTTATTTATATTTTAAGTGTGTAATATAAAGAAATTGTTATGCATTGAATTTATGGTATTTCTATAAAAAGTGATCATTTTCATTCTACTAATAGATGACTGCAATTAGGTGTAACTCTATTCTTGAGAAGCACTTCTAGTTTAGACATATTTATTTAAGCTTGATTGCGAAACAAGCTCTTGCACCTTACATTAATCACTTAACCAGTACTGGTGTCATATGAAGAAACATGGTTTAAACTAGGGTGGTCTTGAAACCATGATCCCTGGGTTGAGAGGCAGACACCTTAACCACTAAGCAGCCAGTCCCCTCAATTGTAAAATATGGAACTGGTTCTTTTCATCTAACATTTACCAAAAACATCTGCTTATACCTCATAAGAATGATTCAAATTCTTGTTTGTTTTGTTTTTTTTTTTCTTGTTTTTTTTTTCATAACTTATTTTATTCTTTTTTATAGACATGTACTAAATGAGTTGATAGAGACAGAGAAAACCTATGTACAGCAGCTTCATGATATATTGAGGGTAAGTAACAAGCAGGGATCAGATAATCTCTTTACCTAAACTTTGTCATAATATTGAGACCTTTATGTAGGAAAAGAATGCTATATACTTGTAGCTGCGAGTCAAATGAAAATGTAAATTTAGTTATAAATGCTTTGTAATTGATCACTCAGGTCTATTATATTCCTGCGCATTTGAACTCAAACCGTGCATTATTCTACAACAATGCACTCAAAATTGAAATCTATTTCCTAAATAAATGAGCAGTCAACTGCATAAAGCGTGCCTGCACTGTGCAGACTGGTTGGTAACAAATATAACTTACTTGTTGCTACCTTACACCATTATTAGGATTTATAAACCTTTTTTTAGCTCGACCATAAGAAGTATATGGAAAGCTGTGACTATTTCCAGAATTATTCCCCTTGATTTTGTAATTTATGTTAACAATGTTATTTTTTTACTATTACTTAATACATTATTATCCATAATTGATTTTTCTTTCATAGTTTTGTCTTCCTTACTGCGTCAAGTATTTTTTATTAGTTGAGCTTCGCAGTCTCCTGTGACAGCTCTTGTTTTGAAAGTGGACATTGTTATGTATGCAATTTTGTGAAATCAGATAGATTTGGAAGTATATATTTATCAAACGTGTTTTGAATTTATTTCAGGGCTACTATTGTGAGATGGATAACAGAACTATGCAACATTTAATCCCTGATGAGCTAATCTCTAAAAAAGATATCCTGTTTGCAAATCTTGATCAAATTTACAAATTTCACCATGAGTAAGTAATTGCTGCAAGTTGGTATTTACTGATCACTATTAATATTAACTTTTATATATCAGTAATGTGTCATTTTGATATGGGATGATTGTTAATTAACCTTTAGCTACTTAGATTTGCCAGCACATTCTGTGCTGTCTTGCTGTCGGATCATGGTCTGCACTGATTGCTGTGTGGTCAGTACTCGAAGTTTTCCCTAAAATGACTCGCGCCATGACAAAACCAACATAATACGTTAACGACCAGCATGGATTCAGACCAGCCTGGGCATCCGCACAGTCTGATCAGGATCCATGATGTCCGCTATCAGTTTCTCTACTTGTAATAGGGTTTGTGCTAGTTGCAAATGCATTATGTTGGTTATGTCATGGCATGGCAAAACTGGTTTTGTCTAGACTATACAGCTGGTGAAGGGTTAAGTTTGTTTATTTGTCAATGGGTGACTAAGATTCTACAGAGCCTTTATATAGACTTAATTTTTGTTTTTTACCAAAAATCTTTTTGTAATATAAGAGCACATATATTTTTTCACAATAAAGTACATACAATTTGTATGGTTTTGGCAAATTTCTTAACAGAGACTGAGAGACAATTAAAAAAGTAAAAATTAAGTTTATTGAACTTGCACTAAGAAAATTTAAATTTTCAAACAATTGGGCTTGTAAGTAAAACAGAATTATTGTAGAAAAAGAATACAAAGTCAGGATGGTTTAGAAATGCATTTAGGCAAAATAATGTTGAAGCGATTTAAAGGCAAAATAAATTCGAATCACACTTGAAATCTTTTTGAAGAATGTTAATGAAAGAACCTTAAGTTTTAATTGGAATTTGGAGGTTTATCCTGTAAATCAACTTGTTATTCTTGAATAAAGAAATTATCTAAATTTGAAATTGAAAATAACTTTCCAGTAATTTAAGTATTAAGTTTAATGCAGTCAAGGTCTTAAATATCATAAAATAGAACTTCTTTTCACTTTGATACAAGGTTATAAAGATATGATAGAGTAAATTATTATGTTTTATATTTTAGTGTGTTCCTGAAAGACTTACAAAGTTGTGCAGACTGCCCCACAAAATTAGGAAAATGTTTTGTTAATAGGGTAAGTACAATATTGAATACATTATGGCCGAAATTTTCTATATAATGTCTATAATTTTACAAATGACTTGAAATTTCCCATTTGTAAAAGTGTACACCTGTTAACAAAGGACAAATCCTCCATACTTCATGGTCATATTTCTAATAGAGCTTATTATTTATTTATGTACCAGGAAGAAGGCTGTTCAGCCATAATGGTATATTATAGGGAATTTTAGTTGCAGATGACTTAATTAATATTTGGTTAATTTATATTTGTATATTTGACAGTTAATACTAAAATTTTATTGCAGGTCATGTTTTGCATGTTTAGCCTAATGTAAATTTCATGCCATTTTATTATTAACAAATGTACTTTTTTAATGTTTTGATAACACATCAAATTGAAGAAGATATATAAACCTATTAAAAGTTGGGTCAAAATGAGTGAAAAATTTAGAATTTAACAATTTACAGACCTGTACATTTTTAAAAACAATGTAGGTACATAATATTTCATATGTATATTTTATCCCTTTCACAGAAAGATGAGTTTCAAATGTACAGTATATATTGTCAAAACAAGCCTCGTTCTGAGGAGTTACGGACTCAGATAGGTGACAATAATCCTTTCTTTAAAGAGTGTCAAAGAAAATTGGGTCACAAACTGCCGCTTGGGGCATTCTTACTTAAACCAGTACAGAGAATTACAAAATATCAGCTTCTATTAAAGGTATGTAGAAATAAGGATTATTTATAACCCTAATTTATGTAATGGATTGATCCTGTCTTGAATATGGACAAATCCATTGTGACTTTACAGGGTTACAATATTAAAAATAATGAATATGAACAGGTAACAGAATAGAACCTGGTCAGACAGCATGGATCTTTATCTTGTTTAAAGAGCTTTCTTATCACAATGGGGAATAAAATTGGTTGCAGACAAATTTATGTGGCTGTTACTAAACCTGAAACCATAAAGAATATTATTTTTCTTTGACTCAGTTTATTTAGAATTTGTTATACATTGGAGTTCAAGTTTATTCAGAATTTTTTATGGTTCAGTCGTGTCAGAAGATATCATAAGCTTATTGAAACACTTGCAAGTTTGTTTCAGGAGCTTGAACTAGTACTAAGCAATGAGTGTAAAGTTATTTATTCAAGAAAACAACAGCTTGCACCTGATGAGGTTTGAACCCACATGGCTCAGCAATTATTAGACTACTAGTCTTAAGCGATAAACACTCAGCCATGTCTGACTTAGTTATTCTTGAATAAAGAAATTATCTAAATTTAAAATTGAAAATAACTTTCCTTATTCTTGTTTTTTAGGTTTTCAATATTTATGATATTTTTAGTCGTTATTTGAAATTTCGTTTGTATATTTGACAATCAGGAGATGTTAAAGTACACTAAAGATGACAGAGTTTGTCAACAACAGCTTGAAGAATCTCTAAACACAATGTTAGAAGTTGTTAGAATTGTTAACAACAGCATGTATGAAGTCTGTATCGTAGGATTTCCTGTAAGTATAAAACTTATGGTCCTTTTTTTGTAGCACCCATACATGGTTATAGATTTTGTTTGTTATATAAAAATAGTTCTATCTTAGTTTTTTATGTGGAGTGTAATTGATTGTGAGAGTGTAAAATGTTCTTTTTTTTACAAGATATATCTGTACATTCCTTAGCACCTATTTCTGTCAGAAAATAATTCATTTATATTAGATAATGTATATAAAACAAATAAATATATTCCAAATGTTGAACATTGGAAGCATCAAGAAAAACATGTTAAAAGTCTTAAATAAACACAAATGGTTTTTTAGCGTAAACACTTTTGGTTTGTGTAAATCTAATGTTGGCATGAGCTTAACTAATAAAATTTCTGACTTCATACATTTAAATGAAATTTGTTGATTTTATGTCAGACAGATAACTGATTGCTCAAATATACATATTCAATATTGATTTGAAATTTCATCTGTTGGGTGAACGGATGGGGAGGCTTCCTTCAAAAAGTCTTAAGTCTGAGTATTTACAAGATTTGGTTAGTATACATGTATTAATTGTAAATAAGTCTTACCTAAAAGTTTTACTTCAATAATTTTCCATTGTTATACTCTACAGGGAAATCTGGCAGATTTAGGTAGGTTACTGATGCAGGGTAGCTTTAACTGTAGCACGGAGCACAAACACGAGAAAATACGAGATATCCGCTTTAAACCAATGCACAGGCATTTATTCCTGTACGAGAAAGCTATATTAATGTGTAAAAGAAAAGAAGATGCTCAAAATGGCGACAGAGACGCATATGCATTTAAGAATATGCTTCGGGTAAGTTTACATCGACACATTTCTCAGTGTTCAAAAGTGACCCAAGTGGCTAGGGACCAAAATGGCTTGGGACCCATTTGGCTAACAAAATCAGTGGCTATCAATCCCTGTGTCTAGCAACCCCATTGGCTACCAACCCCATTGGCTAACAACCGGAGTGGCTAACAATCCCATGGGCTAACAACCCCAGCAGCTAGCAACACCAGTGGCTAGGGAAGTTGATGGCTACTGCAGAATTTATTGCTTGGTACTTAATGACAAACAATGATAGAATAAAAATGATAAAAGAAACTGTCAGAAGTGCATTACTGCTTGCTTCTATCAAATGTCATCAGCTACGGTATCATTTACAAAGAGCACTAATTTCCATTTATAGGTTCAGAGATATAATGATTTTTTTTCCTCTCACATATAATATATGCAACAAAACATAGGCAATGTTTTCTATCTATAAGATTAACTGCTTCTGCTATCCTCATTACAAGAATATGGCTGCAACAAAATGCTACATTAATGGTTAATGGGTTTTATTTATGAATTTTATGTAATGAAAATTGTAGATCTATCTTAAGTTATATATTAATG
Source organism: Ruditapes philippinarum (assembly GCF_026571515.1). NCBI lineage: Eukaryota > Metazoa > Mollusca > Bivalvia > Venerida > Veneridae > Ruditapes > Ruditapes philippinarum. The sequence continues at coordinate 25,299 of NW_026864386.1, forward strand.
TTTGATGGTTTAAATTCAAATTCTCAGCAGATATTGTTATAATTTTATGTTACAGTGTAATCAAGTTGGTTTGACGGAGAATATAAAGGGAGATAAAAAGAAATTTGAGCTGTGGTTGAGAGGGCGTGAAGAGGTTTATATTGTACAGGTAAGGTGATTTGAGTATTTTCAACATTCTCTTTTTCCTGGTAATTTTGTATTATTACAAATAGGAGGTGTAACAATTAATTGAATATTCACAATTCAGACTCTTTGAGCTGTCATTGATTCATGTGCAAAGCATATCAGTGATGTGTCAATTATGATGACAAATATCGACGATACACCAATATACCGATAATTACCTATAAATGTTTGTTTTTTTATAGCTTTTTAAATGATTTTAGTAAATTTATGTTCTGTTCATACAATTGTGATGTGTCTTGTTTATAAAAGTCAACTGTATAAATTTTTTCTTTCTGGTAATTTTTTGTCATCACTGGAAAACAATATGTCCATTATGTATCAATAGCATAGTTTTAAACTTGGGCACCTGCTTCTGTATCTATATCGATGACAGCTTACAGACTCTTCAGATTAAATTGACAAAACAAGAGAAAGTTTTGTACTTGGCTTTTTTTTTTTGTTAAAGATTTTATTTAGTGAAATTTCCTGTCATTATTTTAGGCACCTAGTCTAGATGTGAAGGAATTCTGGGTAAAGGAAATCAAGAAAGTGTTGATGAATCAGTTTGATGAAATACGTGGTATGTTATATTTTATATGTTGCTTATGTTACACAAATTAAAGTGTGTAAAGCAATCTATATGTCGTTCAAATGTTGCACAAATTAAAGACTGTGTAAAGCAGTCTATATGTTGTTCATATGTTTCACAAATTAATGTGTGTAAAGCTATATCTTTTGCCAGTACATAATGTTTACAAAGTTATCGTTTGAATTTTGAAAAAAAAAGAATATTTCTAACATTTGTATTTAAGAAATATGTTTATTTCTTTTAAAGTGAATTGCACATGCACAAAACTGTTTAAATATCATTCTTCTTTACATAGCAGAAAAGAAATACATTTTGTTTTGCAGTAAATAAATTGAATCTCGTTCAACGTTCGTCAGAGGATCTGCCTCGTTCCGGTAGTGATAGTGGCATGGAGAGCTGGCGGCACCGGCAGGGTTCCGGTAATAACAACTCATCAACAGTTCCGGTTGGACTTACAATGATGTCTCCCGAGACACCACCCGATCCGAGACTTCAGACAGATCAATGGTCCGATGATGATTATACTGATTCCGAACCTGAAACAGAGCGCCGACCAAATCAGCACACATCTCCGTTAGAGGTATGTACTCTTTACTTTCGCATTTTCTCTTTGTGTTTGTGAACTGTTGGATGAAAGATTCATATATAAAAAAATCGACAGAATTCATGTCTTATACTTCCTTACTTCTTAGTGTTTTTTTTATCTTACTTAAACAAGACAACCAGTTTGTATAGGTTCAAAGCTGTAAGGAATAGTCTAAAATATTGACTTTATTACGATCTTTTGAACTTCATGATAAGAATATAACAATTGTCATCATTCTAGAAAATAATTTATTTAAGTTTTATTGAAGATTTTTTTACTTTCTTTGAAAGGTTATAATTTATATACATTGTACTGTATAAGTGGTTTAGTTAACAATGCAGAAATATTGGGGTATTTTGTGAATTTGAAGAAAATCACTAAAATTTTCTCTAGCGTAGATATCAACCAATCTGGTTTTAAATTGCACAATTCGCTAATATTTCCTCATGCAAAATGTCTGAAATTTGAATTAGCTTAATTTTTGGCACATGGAAATATTTACTTATACAGTAATGCCGTTGACTTTCTGTGGTGTAACAATGTCTTGGTGTCTTACAGATCATATAAAACATACTGTATGTTCTTCATGAATAAGACTTATATGTTGTTTGGCATTTTATCAGTATAACCTGCTTTAATATTAAATTTTGTTAGTGTGAGCATTGCAATGCTAAAATTGTTCAAACTTGCACCAATGTTGGCATTATTTCATTTGCCTTAGTACATCTTTGGATATAATATTATTTTGTTGTATTATACCTTTTCCTAATCAGAATTCTACTGTCACCTTCTGCTTAGTGCAAACGGTAAATTTTGATGACAAGTTTAATATAAATTGCCATTTTCATTTGCTTAAAATCTTGTGCTTTCATTGTAATGAGCAAGAAATTTATTTTTTTATTTTTGACTTTTCTGTTTTAAGCTCATGTGAGTACATAGTGCTCAGAAAGTGAGCTTTTATGATATAGTCAGTCATGCATCATTATTCGCTTTTTTTTTAAACAATATGTTCCCCTAAACTGCTTGATAGATTTTGAGCAATCTTCATACGAATAGTTCTGTGCTAAACTTACGTAAATGGCTCAATGCCCCCTTTAGCGACAAACCTCAGGTGAGCAATTTAGAGCTATCATGTAGCTTTTGTTTAACATGTAATCAAAATTATGCTCCTCTGAGTGGTTCACTACTATAATAAGGTGGTATTTTAATTATTCAAATGTAAGACTGGCTGCATATAAGACAGGGGTTTAAGTTTTTCATCATTCTAAATCAGCAATTTTTTTTGTCTCCTATCTATATAAGACAGCTTTATTTTTTTCCTTACAAATAGTGCACAATATATTTCTTGAAATAAAATGGGTCTTACTGGGTCTTATAGATAGGTAGATACTGAATGTTGCTTTGAAATGTCAACAGTGGTCACACATAATTTCTGTTTAGCTGTTTAGCCCCCTTAGCTTATCTTTGTTCTTACAACATTTTGAAAGAAAGCCGCTTGCACTTTGTTTTCAGAACTGGAGTGTTTTGTTCTGCATGGAATAAAGCAGTGCTTAATTTTGCCGTGCACTTAATCACAGATTTTTCTCACTCTGGCATGCCTATAGCTTTGACCGTTCTTTTTGTTCTTTTTCTTACCCACAGCCCTCCTATTTGCAGCAGTTCGTTGCTATTGCCGACTACGTCCCTATTGATGATGTGGAAATGGGCTTAAGAGAAGGAGACATTGTGGAAATTCTCCGCACAGGAACCACTGGCTGGTGGCTGGCTCATCATATGACCACAAATGATGAAGGCTGGGTACCGTCAACCTACCTGGATCCCGTACCAAATACAGGCTCACGGTCTCTGGCTTCAATGTCAAGTATAGGTATAAAAATTAATAGTTTTTCATTCTTAGTATAGGTATAAAATTAATAGTTTTTAATTCTTTACCAATTATTTTCTCAAGTAACCTCCACCTTTTTAACAACAAATTTAAGATACAAAAGAATATTTGATTGTTTTATTAAAAAGAAATCAACGGAGGTAATGTTATAAAATACATAATAAGTGTAATTCTTAGTTACTTCAGTTACTCATAAATAAGAATTTATATATACTTGAGAAACTGTCATACAGAATTCATATTCATACTTTAGGATAAGTATAATTACGATAAGTATAATTAGGATAAGTATAATTACGATAAGTATAATTATGTTATCTTGGCCATTTTAACCAATTATCATTATAATGATTAATGCACATTTTCTTGTGCAACAAGACCTGCCAAGTCTTCAGATTTTGAAGTCAAACAGTATTACTACTTAATAGGTTTATATAAATTTCAAGTTAATCAATTTATTCTCCCCTTCTTATTTTAAGTTATGTAAATTGTACATCATATAACCTGTTACCATTGGAGAGGCGACTTCTATGTAACACTTAATATTTAAATCTAATTATAATTCATGAATATATAATTTATAATCTGTATATATTTATGCCCCCATTTCGAAGAAAAGGGGGTATATTGCTTTGCACTTGTCGGTCCGTCGGTCCGTCGGTCCGTAGACCAAATGGTTTCCGAGTGATAACTAAGGAACCCTTAGGCCTAGGAACTTCAAACTTGGTATGGTGATTGGTCATGACCAGTAGATGAACCCTATTGATTTTGGGGTCAAGGGGTCAAAGGTCAAGGTCACATTGACCTTGTAAGCAAAAACGGTTTCCGATCAATAACTAAAGAACCTTAAGGCCTAGGAACTTCAAACTTGGTATGGTGATTGGTCATGATCAGTAGATGACCCCTATTGATTTTGGGGTCAAGGGTCAAAGGTCAAGGTCACATTGACCTTGTAAGGAAAAACGGTTTCCGATCAATAACTAAAGAACTTTAAGGCCTAGGAACTTCAAACTTGGTATGGTGATTGGTCATGATCAGTAGATGACCCCTATTAATTTTGGGGTCAAGGTGTCAAAGGTCAAGGTCACATTGACCTTGTAAGCAAAAACGGTTTCCAATCAATAACTAAAGAACTTTAAGGCCTAGGAACTTCAAACTTGGTATGGTGATTGGTCATGATCAGTAGATAACCCCTATTGATTTTGGAGTCAAGGGGTCAAAGGTCAAGGTCACATTGACCTCTTGGGTAAAAACGGTTTCTGATCAATAACAAAAGAACCCTTAGGCCTAGGAACTTCAAACTTGGTATGGTGATTGGTTATGACCAGCAGCTTCAAACTTGGAATGGTGATTGGTCATGACCAGCAGATGACCTATTGATTTTTGAGTCAAGGGGTCAAAGGTCAAGGTCACATGGACCTTGTAGGTAAAAACGGTTTCCGATCAATTAACTAAAAAGGCTTAGGCCTAGGGACTTCAAACTTTGTATGATGATTGGTCGTGACCAGCAGATGACCCCTATTGAGTTTTGGGTCAAGGGGTCAAAGGTCTAGGTCACATTGACCTTGTAAGTAAAAACGGTTTATGATCAATAATTTAAGAACGCTTAGGCCTAGGAACTTCAATCTTGGTATGGTGATTTGTCATGACCAGCAGATTACCCCTATTGATTTTGGGATCAAGGGGTCAAAGGTCAAGGTCACATTGACATTGTAAGTAAAAACGGTTTCTGATCAATAACTAAAGAACGCTTCGGCCTAGGAACTTCAATCTTGGCATGGTGATTGGTCATGAGCAGCAGATGACCCCTATTGATTTTGGGGTCAAAGGTCAAGGTCACATTGACCTTGTATGTTAAAACGGTTTCCGGTCAATAACTAAAGAACCCTTAGGCCTAGGAACTTCAAACTTGGTATGGTGATTGGTCATGACCAGCAGATGACCTATTGATTTTGGGGTCAAGGGGTCAAAGGTCAAGGTCACATTGACCTTGTAGGTAAAAACGGTTTCTGATCAATTAACTAAAAACGCTTAGGCCTAGGAACTTCAAACTTTGTATGATGATTGGTCGTGACCAGCAGATGACCCCTATTGAGTTTTGGGTCAAGGGGTCAAGGTTAAGGTCATGACCAGTAGATACTTGATAACCCTTATTAATTGTTTGATCACTGGGTCAGAAGTCATGCATAATAACCTTATCACATGACTAATTGGCTGCTGATAGGGGGCATACATGTTTTACAAACATATCTTGTTTATATAGGTTCTGGAAGTGTGCCAAGTCAGACTAGTCACTCAAGCATGACCAGTGGCTACAGTGCAACCAGTCCTGTAGATGAAAGTGCTATTTAACTACCACAGCCGTTATAGTGAAACCAAAACAGTGCAATCCCGATAGAGTAACCTCTACTCTTCATAGAATAGACTAGACATTTATTTGTTTACATTCAGATAAAATTCAGCAGTATAATATAAGCTATTCTGCTATAGCTTTTTGGAAGTACATGCTATTTAGTGAAAGTGATCAAAGTCTGTCCTCTGTTCAAAGAGGTTTGACTGTAAAATACTTAAGGTTCAAACATGTTACCATTGATATACTGTTTGTTTTTTGTGTTTTAAACAAAATGGTCTAACTGTTAATTGACACAAGTAATCAACAAAATATTCAACGTGATGCAAATATAGTACTTGAACAATTTATGATTCAATACCATTAGGTGGTTCTACTCAGGTGCCCGTTTGTGCCTGAAATAATGAACAGAAGAGCACCTGAGGTCTTCCTTCACCAGTAAAGCTGGAACACCACCATATAACCTATAATGTGTCGGTGTGATGTAAAACCCAATCAAACAAACAAATCAATACCATGATTCAACTGTAGAATTTGAAACCTGACCTGAAACCAACTTATAAATGGATTCAGTGCTACACAGCACCATTGCTGAGAAATGTCCTTCTATAATAATAAATGATTATTGAAATTGTTTGGACTGCTTTTGTCATTTACAGTCCATTTTTCAAAAATTGTTGCAACCAGTCTGACAGCTTTTGTTTTGCGATTGCCATCTTTGGTTTCAAATTCAACACTGTATTAAGATTAGAATTTAACAATCAAAAGAAAGTGTGTAATGAAATGAGGTTGTAGAAAATATATTTATACTTGTTAAAGATACGCTAGTTATTTATAGGAGTTTACCATTTTCCTTCAGTCTGTGAGTTGCTAAATGAATTGAACATTATAGTAGAAGCTAGTTAGCTAAAATAATAAAATCCAAATTGTACTAATATTGTAAATTTATAAATTATTTTGTATATAAATATATTTATATTAACATAAAAATGAGTAACAACCACTTCATCCCAATCACCTAAAGTAAAACATTCAAATGAAAGTCAGTCTAAAAACCCAATCATCTGATTCGTTGATTTTAAACGAATATTTGAATTTAGCCAATGAAAACATTCCATTCCCAGACTGGTCCTTAAATTTTTATTGATCACTTTGGAATCACTCTGTGAAGAGTAAGCTAGTCATTTTTATTAGATATTTATCATATTCTATATATATATATATATAAATATATAATTATAACAACATGTTGTGTAAATGTGTAAGTTGTTGAAACGCTGCTCAGTATATGAAATATAGATTTAGTTTTATATAAGGCAGTTAGTTGAAAATTACGACGATTTTTTCTTCTTGTTAAAGCTTTTCTCATATCTGTGTTCTTATATATGTACTTTTTGATGTATAGCATTTACGATTGTGAAATATTGGGCTTATGATTGTGATGTATGGGGTTTTACTTCCTGTTGGTACATATATATTGCCTTTGTTTATATACAGCTGAAATACTTTTTGTTATAATTGATGTATTGTATATTTTAATGCAACTTAAAATAAGGACACAATTTTATTGATGCAAATGAATGAGAAAGTAGACTTGTCAATGAGATATATAAACTATATAGGTCATTCTGAAAAGATGTTTTCTTCAGTGATGATTTAAATGCTAGTGATCGCCTCCGTGGTCGAGGTGTTAGAGTCGATGACTTCTAATCCAGTTACCTCTCTGGCGTGGGTTTGATCCCCGGTAGATGCTTTGGTAGTTAAGCACGAGGAAGGTAGTCTAGCACTGGTGTAACTCTCCAGGGATGATGGTTAGGAAACTACCCGCCTATATGACTGAAATACTGTTTGGAAAAGATGTAAAATGAAACAAACAAAATAAAGTTAACGCTATTGGAAAAAGATGCAGGTATATTATCATCAGTATTTTGCTAGTCTAGCCAAAACATCTTAAACAGTAATGTTTTGTTCTTAGGTGATAAAAAGTGAAACATCAAACTCCTCACAGTGATTACCTCCCTTGGCAGATTGTAATCACTGCCTTCACAGACGTCACATGATGATGAAAGTCACATGACGTAACATCAAAATTCAAATGTAAATATTGACTGTTACATAGAAAATCTAACATCATTTTTCTCTTTCTGTTTTATTTTTAACACTTTTTGTACCTGCGTTTGTTATAATTTATCAAAAAATTATCAAAAGAATGAAAAAAAAAATAATGAAAAATAAATTCAAAAGCTAAAAAATATTTTTAACAAAATATTGTTAAAAATGTATGTGGTGTACTGATAAGGGGAGGTCACTGGGTAGGAGATTGGAGAAACTTAGTTAAAATTGAAAGTAGTATACAGTTAAGATGTATCTAAATAATTGAAACTGTTATCTTGTCTCGAATGTTAAATTTGGAATATTCTATGTGCTATAATGAATAATTGTGATACCAATATTTATATACCTATATTTGCATGACTTCTGTTGTCCTATTCTAGCTTTTGTAATTTGTTTAATTTTCTTATGCATAGTTTTTAGTTACAAATATATTTTATGCTTCTACCTAATCTACTATTAGTTCAGAATCATCTAAAACTGTAGATTATACTAAAATACAGTTCAGAGGATATTTTTTAACTTATTTTAAAATGAAAATTAAAGATTGTTTGTTAAAAAAAATCTATGAAAGAAAAGAAAACCTATTTTTCATTCCTTTTTATCAGAACATTCCAATGTTAAATTTTAAAGCATTCCAAATTTGATTTCTTTACTTAGATATTTTTTATAAGTTTCTGTTACACATGTAGTAAACAAACTCACATGTAGCATTCAAGCTTTTGTTTTGGTAAACAAATTACAAGAACTAATTTTATTTATTTTATACCCACATATCAGTTTGATATGCAAGTCTTTTTCTAAAAATGCCTGTCTTAGAACTGTCTCGGCTTTTAATTGTATATCGTTTCACTATGATGAACGTAAGGTTGAAAAACTTAATATTATGTACTCATAGAAAAGAATAATTTTACTTGTAGCAATAATCTGTTAAATAGTGTGATTTACAGAACTATTTTATTATATAACTATAACAGAAAATCACTTTAAAAAATTGTTATTTCTGATTGTAGAAAACTTGTTGTAGGCTGTTACTTTGTTAATGTTACAAATAAATAATGTTAATGTGTTACTTGTAATGGATGTTACACTTAATTGATGTTAATCTGTTACTTGTAACAGATGTTACAGTTAAATAATGTAAATGTGTAATGGGAGTTACACTTTGATAATATGAATATATTACTTATAATGGGTGTTACACTTTACTTATGTAAATCTGTTACTTGCAATGGGTGTTACATTTTAATTTTGTAAATCTGTTACTTGTAATGGATGTTACATGTTAATAGTGTAAATCTGTTACTTGAAATTGGTGTTACAACTTAATGATGTAAATCTGTTACTTGTAATGCATGTTACTCTTTAATGATGTAAATCTGTTTCTTGTAATAGATGTTACAGTTTAAAGATGTAAATAAGTTACTTGTAACGGATGTTTCAATATTACGTTACATTGCACTATTGTTGCTGTATATTGTTTTTATGTGATGCAATATCTGTTAGAAATATGTTAAATATGCTTGTTGACTTTTTAAGTCATATTTTTATTCAAATATTTTATCCTGCTATTGTTAAGTAAAGTGAAACAAGAGGAATGTTAAAAAGTATGTGAAAATTAATTAGTTTTTCATTGAATAAACAAACTTATTAAGTGCTATTATAGTTAATGAAACTAATTTGGAATGAGAATGAAAAATAAAAATATTAAGAGCATCAGTGTTCAATACATTCTTAAATTAATTTTTTTTTTAAATTTTGTAAAATGTTCAAAGGCGCAGGCACCATAATTAACAAGATAAGAATCATGTTATACTTATAGGTACATTTTTAATTTAGCATACTTCAATGAGTAACTTTTCATTGGCACAATGGTTAAAAAATGGAAGTAAATTACTTACTAAATTGAATTGCTATAGCATATGTTTGATTTTATGCCGCCCTCCCACTTCAATGCTGGGGGATTTGCCCTTGCTTCTACTAGGTCTGGACACATTTCTTATTAAGAGATTTAAGATATGTAAGGCATTAAGGACATTATCATTAGTATAAAATGGACGTAAGCATTCACAGGGCTGTACTCGTAAAATAGATTAAAATCTAAAACAGTGACTATATGTTTGATTCGGCCCAACATTAAGACAAAGAGTGTGAATGACAATTGAAAGGTTGTGATTATATTACATTTAAACCAGTGACTTAATGAAATTATTCTTATGCAAAATTGTTATTAATATTTCTTTATGTTAAAAACAAATTCTCCCCTTATTATGATATTAATGAATGATTTTTTAAGTATGAATTTCAGCTGCTTTTATAGAAGAATTTTACTCATTGCCTTTTATTGTTGCTAATTGGTTATTATACATTCCATTACAAACTTGAGTAAGCTAAATTGAAATATCTTTTTTTAACAATGAAATAACATTATCTTTGAAATATTTTCATTACATTTAATGTTGATCCCAAGTTAATAAATAATAATTCAGTTTAAAATATGATTTTCGTAGTTTTACATACTTTGAGTTCCCTATTTATCTCAAGATCATATCCTTTAAGACTGAATGATTGAGTTATTGCCCCTGTTTTTTTTTTTATAAAATTGAGTCTGGATCTAACAAATATTCTGTTTTATTTGTCTATTTTCAATTTCAAAACTGGGATTCTAAAGTTTTGATAAACACACTAATGGAAACTGATAAAAACGAATATTTGTTATATCAATTCTCAATTTTATAAAAAAAAAAAACAACACAGGGGCAATAACTCAATCATTCAGTCTAAAATGATCCAATCTTAAGATAAATAGGGAGGAGGAGGATTGTTGAACTCAATATAAGTAATTATTTATCTTTCTAGGTAAAAAAAACAAATATTGATGTATCTATAGGGGTTTTGTTTTTTTCCCCCAAATATCCCTTTATTTATATTTAGCAGCTTCCCTGATTTCTCCACACACAATGTGTATGGTATATGGGCCTTTACTTTTACATATTTATGTTGACTGACTTTGTTTTCAAACATTTTCATTATGAATTGTTGTTGTTGTTATATCTAGTTGTATGGACAAGATAGATGTGTATTTTAACATAATTTTTATTCCAGTTTCAAAAATAAAATCTCACTGTATATTGTTATGCTTTGCAATTATTTATTGAAATCTTGAAAAAATGGACATTAAAAACAGAGTTAATATATAAAGTGTTGTGTTGCTATTTCCATTATTTGTAATTTAAAGAATAAGGGAGAGAACCCATAATTAAACTAGAGTTGTCTCCCTTGATTTGGCGAGTGTACGACAAACAAAAAATGAAGAAATCTGAAACAAGAATGCGTTGAGTAAAAAATGAAATCAAAGGTCACGCAAACCTGCAAAAGAAGGGAAATACCCACCATGAACACTGTTTTTCATTTCGAACAGAAATAATTATTGAATTTATTGTTAAAAACGGCAGCTACACAATACCTATTTCTTTATTATTATACAACACCCCAGACTTTTACTGTATTTCGATACCTAACGGTACACAACTACTATATACAAATGATGACACAGGCTTATGCTTAAGCACTTGCTCGAACCTCAAACCATGTAAAAACTATTGATAATACCTGTTTCAATGGATTATCAAACACAAATGAAATATAACAACAGATAATTTACCACCACCCCCACCCCGATTTGTTTTTCGCTTAATGTTTCACTTTCTCATATTCTTTCCATGCTTTGTCAAAATAAATCCTATGAAACAGTTATCATCATGTCTATATGCTAGTACATTGTACATGTACATAAAAACTCCATGAAACATCCTTAACATGTTGTCTGGCACTAACGTTATCGGATAACTCCGTGATAGGTGAGGAACCAAGTTATCAGATAGGAGACGGAACTAAGATATTCAAAACCCAGTGTAAGTTTAGGTAACCCAGACCAGTTAGCCGTTATTATCGAACCAAGCTACCTCATGACATTTCTTCAATCACAACATCAATAATCTAAAACCGTATAATAAGGAATCCTCTTAGTCTCCTCCGCATAAAAGTGACAACTTCCACACATATATATAACGGATATATCAACGGAGAACAGTTTTACTCAATAGTTTAGACCTTGTTAAAGTATTGAAATGAAAGTAAGGATTGAAGAATAAGGTTAAACGCCATTCATACTCAGTCTTTCGAATCATGATAAGACAATAGACTATTCTACTAACTACCGGGGCAGAAATCAATCCGTCACTATTTTTATTAAACTCTTTTCTTTGATAGCTATTCAGTCCAGCTTTTAGAAAGATCAAACTTTGTAAATATTTCGACTTTGTAAACAAACAATTGAGATAAAGTTGGTATATGCTGGTTCCGAAATTGTTAAAATTAACGGACTTTTTATGTGGATATATAGAAACGTTGATTGAAAGAGAAAAAAATAAGAGAATAATTCTATTGTATTGTTTCTGTTACTAACACAAAAGGTATGTATTCTTTTCACGTGTACTTTATCTTAACTCTGAAGTTCCTTATAGAAAAAAGAAGAGAAAAAAATGTTAAAGGAAACCTGTTTTAAACATTTTTCGAGTGGATAAATATAAATAATTTGATTAAAATATGGCAAAAAAAAACGTTAAAATATGTATAGAATACTTTTCAAACGCTAGCTAATACGATTCAGGTTGAAATAAATTTAAAGAACATGTATCCAAAATGCAATTATATTTCTAAATACAGTAAAACCTGTTATAATAATCCGTCTGAAAAATACCAAAATAACCGGGCACAAAATGTCACATTTAATGGTCATCCTTGATTAATTAAAACTTTATATTAAGTTTGAAGCTTAAAATAAAGTTTGACTTAAAAAACATTAGGACAGTGTCTTGAACTAGTCATTTTCGACACAAGGACACACGAACTGGTTAAAAACAAAAAGTTTCAACTTGGTAATTGGGGGAAAACATTGGCATATACTTGAATGTCTTCCTAAATAGACTGGCTCAAAGCTGATAAAAAAGAGGCCGGATTGCCACTTTGTATCCAGTTAATTTCGACTAGTTCTTCCCAGTAAGATGTTGGTAATTGTCACTAGTCTTGTCTTGTATTTTTTAACACCCTGACACTAAATACATTTGTTTATAAGGAAGGTCTTAAACGTTTGTAATGTTTACATGTTCTGTTGGGTTACAAATATTACGTAAAACTCTTGATTACTTAATTGATATACACACCGTTTGTAAATAAAAAGAAGTGGTTATTAAATATAGGAAATGCAGTCTCGCCCTCCTTTGCTGTTCTCACTTAGAAAATAAATTTAAAAACAGAATTTTAAATATAAATAAAATGACTAACTTAAGTAGAAGTAAATTGTTATTAGCAACGATGACTTCGGTTGTTTGAATGAGCATATCTGAAAATATCATAAGAATTTGACTGATATTAATGGAACGCATCAGTGATCTGTAATTAGATGTCATAGATTAAAGACCAACATTGACCAACTTTTACTTTATTCTCTGTGTGTTCTCAAAGAATATTGTATGCGATAAATAAAATTCAAATACCCCCTGTGTACTTAATTCTGCTTGTACCTGTTCCTAATATATCAAAATTCAAGAATTAAATATATGTCGACCTAATTATAAAATAAACAACGAAATATTTTCAGGTGCTATTTTGTTCTTATGATATTTGTTTAAAGAAACATCAATAAATACTTAGTCATGTGGTATTTGTTTAAAAGCGGTATTTCAACCTTAAGTTAGTATTTTTTTGCATTACAAGAGTTGAATAGAAAGGGGAAATGTTTAACTATAATGATGCCGCAATTAGTCGTACATGTTATAACATGGTCAGTAGCACAACAATGCTTGCATTATCTACCCATTCTAGGAAGCCATTTGTCATTTCTATAAAACATCCAATCAAAGTTCTTCTGGCAATTTGGGTTTTTGAATTTGGTAGATCGTCTTTTTTTCAATATGGATTTTTTAAAACGGCTTCTTCATTTAAACAAATTTATTCCCAACATCCATCATTTGATTGTACAAAGACAGCTATCTTTCAAGCTTCAAAAATTTCAGCAGTTATATATACATGTATTATATGAATATTTTTGTTTTTGTAATGCGTTTTTGTAGTTAAAGATCTGGCAAAAAAACGAGTCGTCATGGGTCTTTAAGCATATTCATTGAATTTCAAATCGCATCTCACAAATGATTTCACGAAATCATCAGGCATGTGAAAATTTAAATTTCTTTCATAAGATTATCATGAAAATGTTGAATATATTTCGTTGAATAGTATCTTTATTACAAATTTCCTTTCTACCTTAAATATATACCGATTTGCGGACCTTGGAAATCGATGAAAATCATTGACAGAGTATTTGAAAAACGACTTTCCAATATTAGACCGTATCTTAAATACTCAGTATTTTGATATAAGCCTTTTAAAGCCTAAGGTTCACACAGGAGAATAAACAAGTTAACAACAAAATGGTACAAAGTTAAATACCGCCTAAAATTGATTCAAGCAGATGTTTAATAATTCAGACATGAATGACTGGGACTAAAAATAGAACAAGTAAGTCAATACTGCTTTTTTTTAAAAGTAATATAACTTTCTCAGCATAATAAGGTTTATATAAATATGTTGTAATACTTTTACTAGCTAAAATAACAGAGCTTAATTAAGAAATCATTACTTTACGTATTTATTTAGTATAACCTATGGAAGACCAAGTGTGCTAAAATTTACCTTGAATCAACACTAATCACTGAAGAATTGCACGTACATATACTATATCATCTACTTACAAAAGAAGCTACAGAACGACGGCGAGATATAGCTATTACCTTAATTTCCATTTTATTTATAAAAATGTTGTTTTTTTTCTACAAAAAACAATTCGCCATAGAATTTACCAAATCATTTACGTATACAATTTTTCTTCCATATACCAATTAATTCGCCTCATGTTTGCTTAAAGGCATCCTTAAATATACCGAGTCCAACAAACTTAAGACACTTCATTAAGTATATGTTTATCAAAACATTTTACTTTCTACCCGGGCTACCCTCATATTTGATCACGCCCGATTTAATGGCACTGAATATTTATGATATCTTATCGTCGCTTTGCATATATTACTTTGAGTAAACAAGTTATTAAGGCTTAGTAACATAGCTTATTTGGATTTGAATGTTTAAATATGATCTTTTTTTTTTACTCATCATTTTGTTAAACCTGTGGCTTAACATATTAAGAAAGTAAGATATATTAGAGACTTGCTTTGTTCCTTGATTGTGCTTTGTTTCATATCAAAGCCTGCTTTTGTGTAATTTCAAAAAACTAAAAATACAAAGTGAAACTAAAAATAATAAAAATATAAAGTTGGATTACTTTTAGATATTTCATATATATATTTTTGTAGGGGAAATTGCATTTCAAATATATCCATAAAGATGAAAAGTTTGCCGCAGTGTGCTTAATCGTAGTGGAAACGAGAACTATTTATTGATATCTATGTGATATAACTTTATAAGCTAAATGTTATATGTTTTGTTAATTTCAGATATATTTGACAATTTGAATATGTGAACCAATGTAAGAAACGGATATTGACACTTGAACATTATAAATTCTCATCAAGGAAATACTTGGAATTTGACGTTTATGGAACATTGTGTATTTGTTATACACTTCATAACAAAAGTCGGTATACATGCACTTCTAATTCGTTAATAAATTTATAAAAAATGAATATGGAAGAAATTAGATATGATTATAGCAAAAGGAAATAACTAAACTATGGAGATTTCCTAAACAATATACCACAAGAGATATAAGAGTGAAAAAATTGAGTTGATTTCTTTTTATGGTAGTGCATTACAGTCTTTAAAAGCATTAATATGATGTCCAGATATGCAGATGGTAATGACTACAGCTTCGATTCATATTCACCATCCGATTCTCCCAGGGGAAGGAGGTATATTTTGAAAAATTTAAATACGAAGAAATTACATCAATTAGACCATTTAGATACGTCACGGAAAATCCATGACGATTACCATGACATCAGAACGGCAGCGCCCTCTTCTATCAGTTCAGTCAACACAAATCATAGCAATAAGCACATTGGTACTGCAAACAAAGTCATGCCAACTGAATCGCCAAGAAAAACGCCACGAAAACCGTTGGAGTCCCAAAAACAGACACCGAGAGAGCCGTTTGTTTACGTAAAACAACGGAAAGATCTGAATGCGTCGGTGGTTGATGAACGTAACGAGACTCAAAAGAAAACTCCCCGAAAAGGTGACAAAAGTCCTAGAAAGGGAGGGAAGGAAGACTCAAAAAACAACGTTGTTGCTATAAATAAAAAGAATGAGAAAGGTTTGACGCCGAGGGATGAATATATGGTGACTAACTTATATGACAAATCTCGCGAGATTATTTATTTAAAACCATCAGAAGTCCGTTACACACATGATCAGATCACTGCCCATTTCACGGACGGAAGGTCCATGCTACAAACATTTATAGCCCTACTCTATGGTCGTGTTGAAATACGACTAGGTGGAAACGATGTCCCGCCAATAGAAGTAATGCAGACGAGAGAAATGGAAGGCGGGAAAGAGGGTAACCTTTGGTATGTTGTCAATGGCAACAGAAGACTCTACGTGTTCCGCAAATTAGAACGTTGTGGTGCACTCACAACTATGCAAGTTATTGCCAGAAAATATGATGCAATTGAAATGGATAAACAATTTTTGACCAGGAATCATGGACGAACTATATCGGTAACGAATGATGCTACATTGAACGCAAAGTTTGGTAAAGAAACGAAACGTTGGAAAGAATGGAAGGCAAAGCAGCCAAAGAAAAAGCCAACTAAAGGTAAAGGTGGAAACCCTAGCAAAAACGGAGCATCAAATAACCGTGAGTCTTAATGTTACAGTAGAGGTTGGATCCTTTGTCTCTACACTGTCTTCTAGTATCATAACTAGTATATTACACCCGGAAGATTCATGTCTTTCGTAATCTGTATAGTCTATCGGTTCTCTCTGGTTATTTGTCTGTCTTTCCGTTTGTCTTTTTTATCTAGCTTTCTTTGGTTAAGGAGTATATAGAATTTAAGTAATGCATTTTTCATATGAGGCTTTCATTTCCTGTAACGTTATTTATTGTGTGTCTTTTCAAAACATTATATTATATTTGTATTATGGTGGCTGATTTGTACATTTATATTATGATGGCTGATTTTTGCCATGTGGCTAGGCGAAATACGACAAAGTAATGACTTTGTCGTGTTTTCGTCCGGCGTTCTGCAAAGCGCAAACACGAACATACGACAAAGTGGTATATCGTGTTTTTGCCTTGCCCACTGCGGAGTGAAAGTAAGACAAAATGATGACTGTCGTATATTCGTGTTTCTGTTCATGTTCTGTTCGATATTATAAATACGGACCAACGCGCCTGCTCATTTCACAGACACTTTATGAGATGGTCAGATCATGCCCTAATTGCCCTGCCAAAAACGTGTCATCTACCTGAATCATAAGAACCTGTTCTTATTCAATATCCACACGAATATTTACGTACCATATAACGTATGAATAAATTCTTTAATGAACCATGACGGTAAATGCGAATTTGTTTTAAATCCACGAGTAAGTGGTCTCAAAACAGGTCTTTAATAGAGGTAGATGATCTCGAGTTAAATGTGGGGTGGGCGAAAGGGAATATTTGACCACCAAATTTCTGTGATTTGCCGCAAACTGCATATTGTTAAAAAAAACTTTACTTTTTACAATTATCATAAACATTAATTAAGATTATTTAAATGATTCTTTACTTTACTACGTTGTTATATATTTGGAAATATAACGTTGTTTAAATGATCTTTTATTTCTTATTTCTTTCAGAATCTAGCTGCTGTACCATAAGCTAACCAATATGGGTTTACGTATCATATACCAAGGGAGACAACAAATACATATCATTCATAAATTATATACGCTGTGTTATTTCCCTTTAATTACAGACGACAAAAGGGTTGCAACATGCATATATTTATTTGAAGTACTTTCTGCAATTACATGTACGCACGGATTATATTATGTAATATAAATCCGTGATGTACGATACTATATGATAATTGTTCCAAAAATATGACATTGTATTAATTTAAAACCTGGAAAGTTTTGCTTTTCAATAATTAATTGTTTGAAATAAATTATAGAACAAGAGTCAGTGTTTTAAATGTTGAATTTATTATGTGTATAATATAATGCATTATAGCTCTTAAATGTTGGCAGTTAATATAAATCACATGCCTTAAGAAATACCAGCCAGAGCTCCCAATAGGACTCCAACGCATGATCACTGAGTAGGGAGACAATAATCTTTACCATCTCGACACCCCTCTCCATATATATTTGACCTATACATTAAAGTTCACACATGTCACAATTTGTACAATCTGTGTTAAGTTTAGATCTACTTAACTTATTTCTTGCCTAATACATCCCGTTAATTAGGAGCTAATTTTAATCAGATTGCATTGAGTATATATACAGAATGCTAATGGAAATTTACAATACAGGATCTTGATTTTGGTGACATTTGAGTTACATGTTTTTCGTTGTATTGTTGAATACAGCTGTACAACGTTTTAAATAAGCATTTTACATTGAAATCACTCACAATAATACTGGATAAATAACTATGCCATAATTAAGTTATTTAAAATCTGTCCATGAATAACAAAGATGTTTACTGGACATAACTATCAATGCACTATCATATTATCTAAGGGTGACTTGGATCTTTACTTAGGCTGCCTAACTTGACCTTGTTCACTAAATGAGTTGTAGTATTAATTAATAAGCTGCATACTTTCAGATAATTATTTCCAAACCAGTGAATACTTAACAAACTTTACACACAGGTATCATAATCATCTATTTAACGACATTCATAAGAAAACCGCAACAAAAAAAACAACATGATTTCAACAGTTTTTATTACATATAATCACATGACTCACTGTGAACAATTTATACAATCAAAATACATGTATATCATGTAACATAAAATGAACATACATGGTAGATATAACTGCTTAAAATAAAACCAACATGTTGAAATAAGCCTCTGTATGTATAAGCATATAAAACATGCAAGGTATTACATAAACAGATTTTATGTTCAAATAAATGTCAGAGGGAGTCATTGACCCTGGAAACTGTTGACACTGTGACCTCTGAGTAGGTCTGGCAAGTGTGTATACCTGGGAAGTATGGAGACACTAAGCGGAAGGACTTCCTTGTTATAATTAAGTGAAGGACAAAGAGACAGAAAAGCAAACAAACAGAGCAAAAATAAATTCGCCGACGGGATTTCCTGATCCAAGGGCATAAAAATGTGTAAGGATTTTACATATAAACCATGAAACTTGTATATAAAATATAATATGTAAGCTTTCTAAAAAGCACCACAAGCTCTTGATAATTTCATAGAAAAAACATATGACCTTGCTTTAAAAGCCATTATAAGGTAAAAAAGTTTGTAACATATGGCAAAATACAATAAAACAAATTACAAAAGCATTAAAATCACATTGCTTTCATGTCTTCCTTTAAAGATCTAGTCTAGCAGAGTATCTATAAACTTTTCTTGTTTTAGCAAGAAGTGTAAAACAAATATTTCTTTCTTTAGAAAACAGATAACCCAATTAAGTTTTGTAATGTTTAAATAATGGTCTTATTTTTAGGCAAGTTAGATGCATAACACTTGAAGAAGAAAAGTAGAGTTGACTGTGAAATTATCTGTCATAAGTTTAGCAAAATGTAAACAAAGTAGTATTTTGACTTCCATACAAAACAATAAATCACTATAACTGTACTAATTGCCAAAAAGCAAAAAAGCAAACAAAGCAAAAGGCTCAGGTAAATGACCATTGACTAACCTTTAAGTAAATTATATTAAGATACCACAATTAGAAAGCTTTTGATAAATAAACATAAAAGCATTTCTGAGGTTTATAATGGGCCTTAAATGCATAAAAAACAACAGATAAAACATTGATTTTCTATCAAAATATTCAGCTGCTAATTGACATATTTTCTCTAGGCACTTCTTGGGAAATTTATGAACATCCTTCTATCAATTTTTGGTACATATCAATAAGTATAATTTTGATCAAGATTAAACAAATATATTCTACAGGCTATTATATCTTCATGCCCTTTGATTAAAGTTAAAGGTCTAGAAAAAGTTTTTTTGAGTATTTATACAATGTATAATATTAAGAATCTTTATAACTATAATTTGCAACACTATTATGTATATACAAATTTATACAGGATATAATTGGTATAGTCAATTATAATGACTGACTATTATTATATCATAACCAGAGACATAGATAACAGAGATAGGCAACTTCCTAGCCAGTTAAAATATCACGCGTGCCTGTTAAACTTAAAACTTGTAGCATGTAAAACTTATTAACCAGATATCAAAATCAGTAAAATAATACATTTTCTGAAAGCTTATGCATTTGTCTATGGCTGCAGGTAAAAATATTTACAGTTCCCATTTAAATAAATGTTACATCATTTTTTAAAGAGAACTACTATAATAATTTTTGTTACAAAACTATTCATATGACAAAAAACTGGCTCAGTGGGTATGTTCTGCCATGTTTTTCTAAGTGAAAGGCATGGAAAGTTACCAATATTTTAACATGCAGCAAAAGATAAAAGATTTACCTTTCAAATGGTATATAATATTAAAGGATCAAATGTACATCCATTAAGTTTTATTTGCTACAAAATGCCTAATATTTCACTTTTTGATAGGCATGAGTGATATTTCAATGGAGTATATAGGAGCTGCTTATCTCTGTTATCTTTGTCTCTGATCATAACCAAAGATGCTAAAATGAAAGTTTAATATACCAAAACAACTACATGTATGAGTATTTTGACATGATAAAATAACCTGTCATAAGATTCTATTACAAATTTATAATATTGCACATCCAATTTATTTGATTATTATTGTTACCTATAACATGATAGATATGTGTAATGAGCTTCCAAATCTTGACCAGCATCATTTTTGGTCAACACAATGTGGATCATGATCAGCCATTTGTGTAAGTCTGACCAGGCTTTATACTGTTGGCTGACCCAATGTTTAAATTTCCTGATTTCCCTAAAATTGTTAATGGATAGGTCCAAAATAAAAGGTGGACAGTTCCATTTAAAAAAACTCAGCAAATAAAAGATTAAAAAGTGAGAAGAAAATTTAAGAGAGAAAATAATAAATGACCAGGGCTGGCAGTTTAAAATGTGGGTATGTAGGGTGACTATGGAAACATGGAACATTTTTGGCCTTTTTACCAATCAAAACCCCTCATTTATTATAGGTATTTTACATGTAATTACTATTACAATCATATCAGCCAAGCATGTTAAGACATTTTCAAAATATAAAATTTGTAGAAAATCATATGAATTTTCAAAAGAGTATTGTCCCCTACTTTTATAAAATGTTTCGACTGAAACAGCAAAATAAATTAAGATTTATCATTTTAAGTTTAGGTTTTAAACTACATAAATAAGCAGACTACATATCAAAATGTTAAAAAAAAAACTGCAACAAAGCATTATAACAAGCCTCAGACTTTTAGTAAACAAATATTTTGTCTATTTTAAAATGCATAAAATTTTAACATGTGTATACAAGCATACATGCACAAACACAATTTCAAAAGTTTTGTAATTATTTAGCTATAAAGTGCATAAAAAATGTTAAAATATGAACCTTTTAAACCACGTAAAAAGTAAGAAAGCATGAAATAGTAATGGTTAAAAAATAAGTAAATTTTGAAATATACACATGTTTAAAACAACAACAACATTTGAGCCGCGCCATGACAAAACAAACATAATGGGTTTGCAACCAGCATGGATCCAAACAAGCCTGCGCATCCGCGCAGTCTGATCAGGATCCATGCTGTTCACTTACAAACCCTATAACAAGTAGTGAAACTGATAGCAAACAGCATGGATCCTGATCAGACTGCGCGGATGCGTAGGCTGGTCTGGATCCATGCTGGCCGCAAACCCATTATGTTGGTTTTGGTGTGACGCGGCTCAAATTTTATACATGATTTATCATTATATTATATAACACAAGACTGTATACAATAAAAATAAGCAAGCTTTCTTGCATAATAAAATGAACATTATATCTAACATTCAATATTTGATGATTCATCAAAATTTATGAAAAATGTTGTTGAGCAATTAAAACCTCTTATACATAATAATAAACAATAATAAACCCCAACTTTAACAACATGCATGTCTGAAAATTGTTCTCACAAAAAGGGTCATTTCTCCAGACTTATTTGAAAACTATCTTTCAAAAAAAAAAAAATTATTTACTGTTGTTTTGGAAACCAGAGTTATTCAAAATCTCTAAGTTATCTTAATTTTATGCGAATTGAAATTATACGCAAATATTTAATCGCACAAAAATTATTGCTTTCTTCCACCGTTTGAAAACATGTTTTCACACAGCATCTTACATGAATTAAAGTTTGAATGTTCAGGCACTGAAATTAATTTTTCTCATTGCTTGTTTGATTAAGTTTGGTCTTAACAAATCACAAATTGATTGCATGGTATATGTGATGTGATTTAAAAGGAGAATAAATCTTTTTATTGAGTGGACAGACAGGCAGTAAATAACCACAATTTGCTTTTACTTGTGAGCTTAAATGATTAATCTCTTAAAACACATTTCGTTGTATATTACAGTGAAACCTCTGTAAAGTGACCCCCTGTTAGAGTGACCACCTGTAAGAGCGACCCCCTGTGAGAGTAATAACCTCTCCTTAACAACCATAACATAATTTATAAATCTTCCCCAATACTAATAGACTCTAGATTTACCCTCACTATAGCAACACTTTATTCGGGAATAACATAAATCTTTTACTCACAACAGGATGTTACTATGTGAAGGTTATACTGTACTTCCTGTATTCGATGTATATTCATAGAACTTTATCACAATCTCCGGAAATGAGTTAAATATAAATGATGTAAAAAAAATGAAACCAGCTGTTAACTTCAATATATCATGTTAGAAGATAAGAGGAAATGAACATCCTGTTTAATACAGGATAGATGAAATCAAGAATAATTTATAATACATGACAGATGTAAATTAAAGTGTCACACTTCAGTATCCTCTTTCATATATTAATTATCACTTAAACATTTGTAAGAATTTTTACCCCAAAGCATCAAAATCATCTTAAATACTACTTGTTGACAAAAGCCATCTTAAATATTACTTATTGACAACTACTTGTGATGACACATTATTTTTTCTGCTTGACAAATATTTTGTGTAAACAGTTAAAATGTTTGCAGTAAATTAATGAAACATCTCTGCCATCAATAATAAAATCAGGCAAATTTGTACAATCTGTCCATGTTATAATAAAACTAGTCCAACCTGAAAGTTTGTACAAGATGACTAGGCTATAATACAATCAGGTCAGCCTGAAAATCTGTACAAACTCTTACCAGATTCTTATACAACTAAGTAAGCTTTAAATTCTGCGATTTGACCAGACTCTAATACAACTAGGTAAGCATTAAAAAGACTACCTTTAATCAATTTATCAATTTGCACATATAAGAAAAGTTCTTGTTTGATTTTCCTTCATCATAAATCAACAAAATAAACACTATTTAAAATATGGCAAAAAATATCAACACCTTAGACTATTTGAACATAAAGTGACACTTTCGCCACCAGTATAGCATAAGGCCAGCCTGCACATCCATACAGTCTGACCTGGTTAGTAAACTGTTGGTCCACTGACTGCACTAACTGAATTTCATCTCAATATCTCCAAACCAATGACTAACAGTTCCAAAAATGGAAATACAAAACATCTTCAACAAATTATAATTCTGGTTAAAATGAAAATTCATCCTTAGACTAGTGTACTGTAACTTATAAGTATGGTGGTTGATTTGGTACATTGCATTGTCGATAGATATATTGTAATCCCCTTTCGTCTTGTCGCTAGTGTCAACACAACACAGCGCCAAACGTTGTCATGTGGCGTTTGTCACTTAGCTTATTATAAGCCAATCCTTTGATTTGAACCGAGCGACAATGTGACATCACGCCGCACGAAAACGCCGTTTGTGGTACATCGTAAGGGACAGGACAACAAGACAAAAGTCCAACAATGCGCCGTTTAGTGCTTTGTCCTGTTGTCGCTAGCACGACTCACTAAAGGGTTCCAAATCAGCCACCATATATAACCCTTAACAGCTTGTGTTAACCCAGGTTCATGTATGAATCGATTCATTGTAATCTAATACTTGGTATAGGCCTAAAACTGTTTCAAAAATCTCATACAATTATGTACAATAGGGATTTAACTCATTACAGGACTGGAGCAATACCTCTAGACGCTTGCAGAAACCATGATCACTAAATAGACAAATATTGTTGTTTTTTCCGCCGATAATTACATTTTTCATTCATAATAGTACATAAATCAAGTGAAAAAAGATGAATTAGACCTTTTAAAGTTCATTTCGTTGGGTAAAAAAAGGCTAAATTTTAGCATTTTATCATTCAAGCGCCTTGTCAGGTATATACTGGAATACGGTATTTAGTGTGGTGCTCCAATCCTTTTTTTAGTCTCACTCGTACAATAGACGGTTTCAATTCCCCACCCCCACAATTAATATGAACAAAATATCTGGAATATTTATGATTTGGCAAGAGTTTTGAACACCTTTTATGTCTTTATACAGCTATTTTCCGACCACCTGTATAAAAATTTGAACTTCCTTTCACTACCATGTGCCTGTTCCTAAATATCCTTGAAATTGTTAGTTCATTACTGGAAGGACTTTTCCATGTGTCACATTAAATAATAGACATTTTTCCGGAACTCGGCAACGTGGGTTTTTCCCAGCTAATCTGTAGGTACAAACTAACTTTTACCGTTTTAGCTTCACGGTGCACTACCCATCACAATAGATTAGTCAACCTGTTTCACTTCATATTAGTTTTTTTTTTTATAGTTAATATTATCAAATTAAAAAAACGCCTATAATTTTGCCTTTATGTTATTTATGGACCATCTTTAAAACAAGGTCAGCATTACATGTGCAGTCATTGTGTAAAAACCAGTGATTCCACTTCTGTGCACGCTTCATTTTATTTAAGTTACCTGCAATGACACAAAGATAGAACAATATATTTAATGACTTCATAAAACAAAATAATATTTTATTATCACTATACATAATCAGCAATAGCTTAAATGACTTTTCTACCCTCTAGGCACAAGAGTTACAAAGTACATGAACATTCGATATGGCCATATATGCCAGTACATTTCACTAAATGATTTCACAATATAAAGGCCATTGTCCTTAATCATTTACCCAACTTAATGCCATCTGATAATTTCCTGCACTGTTCACTATTCAGTCAATACAATTATAATCTTGAAATTTTCCTTAAAATTTTACAGTGGCAGTTTTTGTCCAGATTTAAAAATGGACATGTCTGTTTATTTGGAAAAGAATTATCTTTCTTGATTATCATCACTTCTTAAACTAATGGTTAAAACATATTTCTTTAAGCTCGATTGCGAAACAAGTTCTTGCAACTTATATTAATCACTTTCGAATCTGCCTCCTGGAACCAACCAGTACTTGTGTAATATGAAGAAACATGGTCGTGTAACCCAAGTAGGGCTCAATCCATGATATCTGGGTTGAGAGGCAGATCGACACCTTAACCACTAGGTCACAGCTCCATCCTCACTTCTTTAACTAATCAGTACTGGTGCCAAATTTATGAAGAAACAAAACTTGGTTATAAACAATTAGTACATGTTAATATGTGGTGGTGGTGTTGGAAGTTTTCACTTTGGATCACGGCAGTAAGCCACATTGAATTTACCAGAGCACAGTTCAGCCACCGCATCGTTCCTTGACAGGCTGTTAAGCAGTTTACCAGTAGTAGTTCCTTTCACCTTGGCAAGAAACTGATAACTTCTGTACATGCCGGAGCAGAGGTACACAGTTCTAATGACCGTAGAAAAGAAAGATTTCATGATGAATCACAACAAAAGTGACCTGCACTGTCCAGGAATCGAACCCTGGAATAAGGTCGCCAGATTCACAGTCCAACGCTTTACCTAGTGAGCTAACCAGATGGTTACAATTTGTAGGACATGTGGCTGAGCCTTGATTATTGTCTTATTGGGTTGAGAAACAGACAAATAAAACATTAAGCCTATTATTAATGAATCCACCCTTATGATCAGTGCAGTAATATTTAACAGTGTCCTTTGCAAAATGTTTATTTAAATGCTTGAAATTACCATGTACTTCCTGCTTAAGAGAGTTTTGTCAACCATTTGTTTACTTTACTTTCATCAGCAAAAGATGTTATTAAAAGATTTGAGAAGTCATTTGTAACAATTTTATAAATTTCTAATAAAATAAAGAATCTTATCCAAGTGTCTTTTCATATTGAATATATTAAACAAGTTGAATTAATTAAAGTGATAAAATACAAGGTTGCAATGTGCATTTTTATTTTTTGGATATTTTTTGGGGGATATCAAGACTGAAGAAAATCTGAAGTTAGTCAGCCATCAATAAAAAGCCTGCGTCAGACTTCACTTGTCAGATTTTGCTCAGGTCAAATTTCAATGGTCAATTAACTACACAGATGTGCAGTTAGCCTGGGATTCAGGCGTTGATATTTTTTGCTTATTCATAACATATGCAATACATTTTGTATTTCATACTCATTCGTGTTATCCATTATATCAACAATATCGATTTGTTGAACAGAAGCACATAAAAAATCGACAGACTGGAACCCAGGCTAATGTGGCAACAGTAAATCACTTCCGGTTCAGGGTTAGGGTTAACTTCGGTTTTAATCTCTATACATGGTAACTAGGATCCAACACCCTAACTTTCAAAATCCAACAATGTGAACAGAACTTTGTGCAAATTTTCCCTCGCTTGGCAACTAAATAATTCATTTTTACAACATTGTTTGTTACACCTTTTACCTACCGGGTATATTGTAAATACACCATGCATTGACCCGGAACAGGTAAAGTATGTTATATAATACCAGCAGGATATTAAAAGTTTGTTGCAGTGTAACTTTAAAGATCATATGTTATGGTTTGGATCGAAATATTAAATTTACAACATGGGTAAAACTAATGGAAATGCCATTCTGATATGCAAGAATAACTTAAATATATGTCATCAAAATTAATGAAAACATATAATGTAATTTTTTACAAAATGGTCCAGTTAATTTAATTTATCAAAGATATAAAAACACCAACCTAGAACAAAATTATTACTGATGACTATTGTATTTTGACTTTTTCTTTCCTTCTCAGTGAGCTCGTACCATTGTCCATCCGCATATGTATGTAGTGGCAGTTCCCGCGTTCTCACATTGGCAAACCTTAAAACATAGATTAAAATGTTGTCATCATACTGTAATGTTTTAAAGCCACAATTACATTGTGAACATCATATTGGGATTAAAATCACCCTTCTTAATCTTATGAGTACTGTTATCATGATAAACTTTGATGTGCCTCTATTTTATTTCTGGACAGGTGCAGACACCTAAACAGTAAAATTAACTTAGGTAAAGTCAGGTGCTATTGCTGTGAAAATATATATGTGGACTATATACATGTATATTATTATGCTATACATGTATTTTAGAAACTTTAATTCCATAACTGTACAAAATAAATGAAATAACATCAACACTGGACTTTTGTGTTATATATTACAATCATTTACTAAAAGGATAACTGGATGTCACGGATTAATTTAGAAAAGGACCGACATCAGTATCCCATTCCACAAACTGAGAGTTTCCGTGTTGGGCGCTCACTACGCCAGGCATTTCAATTCCTTGCATGACCCCAAAACGAGGGCCCTGCCTATAGAGATACACTTTCCAAATTTCAAAACAACTGCGGTTTGACCACTTTCTGCGCATTATTTCCATGAAATCATTCATCCATGATCATGATGGTTGACTAAGCAATATAGAATGTGAAAAATGTACACACTTTCAACTTTCTTAAGGAAAGAGATGTAAGAGGAAATTATCAATTTCAGTATTCTTACTATAAATAAAAGTTTTATGTTGGCAACATTAATTAAAAAAATCTTTAAAAGTTTGTGACCTTAGCACAATTCAGGGAGGCAGTTCTTATTCAGACACTTAAATTTGCGGCAAAGACATGAAACTCTTAATACTGATGTTAAATGCATGATATTTGTTATAAAACATTTATCAAACTTTTATTTCTTATGGATTTTATACTTGTTTTAAAATTGATAACAAAATTTTAATAAATTTCAGGTGCTGATCAAAGATTATTCTTAGATAGGGTCGTAAAATATATTTTAACAACCTGCCACATAACTTATTACTTCCAGTGAGAGTTTGGGATTTCAAGCGTAACCAGTTTTTCACAGAGTCACTTGTCCAATTTTTGTGCAATTTTCATCACTTTTTGCATAATTTTCACTCGAAAACTAGAAAATTAGAAGTTGACATTAAAACTTCAGATCTACGAGTTTGATATACTAGCCAAATCTCAGGAGTGATGGAGGTGGGGGGTCATATGGCCCCTTAACCCCTCATCTAACGCCTTTGAATCCTTGCGTTAATCTAGTAGATCTAGTAATCTATCAGACATTGTTTTAACATGTATGAGATATTGATTTATTTAACATAATAATAAATTATAGTCCATTATAAACAATAATAACATACAATGTAAGAAGTGTCTTTCTTAATAACATAAGAAGTGTCTTTCTGAGTACAATGTAAATTCATTGACATGTAAGTGCGTTTATTGAAATTTGAACCCATGATCATAAGTGATTCAGCTACATGTATTAAAGTATAAATGTGCTTCAAAGGCCATGATATATGTATGTAAATATACTGATGCATAAATGTCAATTCATGCAAAATGTTCAAATTAACATTACCTTAAATATTTCTTAGTTCTAAGACGTATTACTTTATTATAATCTTGGGGTGGGGGCAGGGGGTTTGGGGCTAGGAGTTGTTAAGTTTTATCACTTACCTTTCCTTTATCAAAGTTGTAAAATACACTTGGTCATTTTCATCTGCTGACACTTCAAAAGTTTCCGATTTCTTGGCGATCTGTTTTTCCAAATCATGCATCATATCTGTTAGCTTTTTCCATAGAGCTTTTGACCGCACCGTTGGAAACATGTATAAAAATCCACCATTATACACCACTTCAGTGCTAGTCACTGGGTTTATTAGAAAGTCAACACCTTTCATATTTTGCAAGCCAGGTAATGGATTGTCAAACCACATATAGTCAAATTCTAACAATAGAATTTCTATGTCGGCCTGTAATAATTCTAACAGCAGTTCCGTTCTTCGTATCATAATTTGAACATATCCGGCCTTACTGTATTCCTGGTTACCTCGTGGAATGTTCAAATTAAGTTTAACAACGTTTAAGTCAGGACAATCTTGGTTCAGTCTTCGTTTAGAGAGAGAGTCTGTAGTTATAACAAGAACTGATTTATGAATATTCATATGTTTAGTATTGCACAGCCAGCTGTAAGCAAATGGTAGAAATGCATCGTTCACTACACTAACGAGAACTGCACCATTATGTTTACTTGCAGCCTTTGCTACAGCCACAACTTGTTTCATATCATCTGATTTATCATCGTTGCCAGGTATTTGGTCTGTTACCTTTGACCCTATATGTCCTACAGAACAAGCTTTCTGTATAATTTCCAGTGACATGTCGGGCTGTGACATATACATATACCATGCAACACAAGTGATGGTGAAGATTACACAACACCGAATCACTATGCCTCTTAATCTTGTAAAATTCATGTCCATCCTTTGCCACCTCATATCTGAAATAAAACATAATATCTAAAATATATGTTTAATGTTTAAAAGTATAAACCTGGCACACCCTGATATAATAAATACATGTAGTAATGGTCACACAGACCTCAGACATATATATCAGAGATTAATTAGGATTGACTAAATAAGTGACATAAGGATAGAGTAAATTAGAGAAATTAGGATAGACTTAATTAGAGAAATTAGGGAGAAATTAGGATAGATTTAGAAAAAAAAGTAAGGAAATAAGATAAATTTATTGGATCTTGGGTATCTGTGTGTGCATTACTTTTAGCAGGAGCACCAGAGCAGTACAACTACTTATTCTTCAGCTAGCTGGATTTTAGGACTTCCTCTCATGAAAGAATCCAAAGTCAATGGAGAAATTAGAACCAAGGAACCACCAACATTATAAGTTATAGGGTCTGCATGCTTCCTTATTCAAAAATACACATTTGAATATATTATGTTAAGCCAGGCACTACTTTTTTACTTTCATGATCAAAATTATCATTATGTCTTAATGATTTGATAACATATTTTGGTTCAATGGATAGCTAGCTGATTATGGGTTTTGGTCTGCTTCATCCAGCTTCTCAAAGAAATATCACATAGGTGTGAAATCTTTTGATGGGAGAAATAGAAGCTGGTCAGACAGCATCTTTGATAATGAAATTAATTATCGACAAGAAATATATGATTTGATCTGATAAATTCAAATGGGGGCAGATACTTTGTTAAGGGTAAAAATTTGGATATACAGATTTTGGGGGTAAGTTAAGTCAGTTTATGTCTTAGGTTTATGTAAGATAGGATAGAATGAAAATACATACATTACAGTAAAATAACTTAATAAATTACATGTATATAATATTATATAGAATTTAGAATAATTTTTGTTCAAGTGCATAAATAATGAAAGGTGGACTAAATGGGGTTTGCATTTCGTTATCTGCCTGGAATAGAAGAAAATTGAACTAATGCTTGGTTTATACAGAATTTTAACGTTTTTTTATTTCAATTGTGTAGGAAGCTATAAGCTTATAGATACACTTTTGAATCCGTTCCTGGAACCAACCAGTACTGAGCAATGAGTGTTTAGTTTCTTGCTCAAGGAAACCCTAAGGAGTTTGAACCCATGCGGCTAGCGATCATTAGATTACTAGTCCAACGTGTCATCCACTAGGCCATGCTTGGTTGTTTAAATTAATCTCTCTGAAATATGAAAAGGAAAGGCCAATTACCTACCGAGTGGTCAACATCATAAGAGAGCTTCTGACCGCATATATGAGCTGCGTCACGACAAAACCAACGTAATGCCTTTGCGACCAGCATGGATCCAGACCAGCCTGCGCATCCGCACAGTCTGATCAGGATCCATGCTGTTCGCTTACAAACCCTATAACAAGTAGAGAAACTGATAGCGAACAGCATGCATCCTGATCAGACTGAACGGATGAGCAGGCTGATCTGGATCCATGCTTGTCGCATACACAATATGTTGGGTTTTGTCATGACGCGGCTCATATGTATAATATAACTTGGGATAAAGATTATATTAGGAAACATAAGATACTTGTTGAACATTGCATTACATCTGTCTGTTATTATAGCAATTTTCCCACACACAAAACAGGCCTAAAAACATCAACAAATTTGTTTACAGTTATTAAGTATGCATAAAGGAAAAATTTTCAGTTTCCAGGAGATAACTGTGACCTAACAGTTGTTATGTTTCACTTGACAATCAGATAAAAACACTCCTTTTATTACATCCCTAAACATGTACCTGGATTATCAAGATATGTTCTTCATTTTTGTCTCTTTTTATATAGACATAATTTTCTACGATAAATTGCACATCATTTGATTACAGGATAAAAAACTTACCAAGCCCACAATTGTTTTAACCACAACCAACCCAGTAAATTCAACTGCAGGACTCTCATTAGCATTTTAAGACTGGGGTCAGGGTCCATGCTGAGGGGGAATTTTGCATGGTTTTCAAATATTTGTCATTCAAGGGGCCAGGATTTCAACAGAAGAAAATTCATTCATAAAAACAAGTGAAAGTGTGATTCAATTAACAAATTTATCATCAATAAGCTGCTGTCATGAAATATTTTGGTTATTTCCAATGAAATTGAGTAAATTTTTTATACTTTGTATAAAAATTCAACCCTGATCTATGGCTGTTATATATTATTATTGAGGAGGAATTTTTTCTGTTTTAGGGGGAAAAAACACACTATTTTAATGGGGGAATGGGGCCCATATTCGGCCCTAAATTTTACCAAACGAGAGCCCTGAACTGAGTGGGTCAATATTTACATGTACAATACAAAATGTCACAACTGTTTAAATTTACAGCAGGATAAACTTTGCAAATACTTTACTTGAGTTTTTTTTTGTCTCACAAAACATGTATTAATCTTCTAGTGCCATGTAAACGAATGTACAAGTCGGTGGTGAAATTTTTTATGACATTTTATTTAAACAAGGGTCACCACTGGACGAGGGCAACGCTCTACTTATACTTTTTCAAAAAGCTAACAAACACATATTTAAACAAATCTTTAAAAAGAATATTCATGAAAAAAAAAGTGTTTCCTTATTTTAATTTTAATAGATCTGTCAAGTCACACTTGTTGTTTTGTCCAAGTATGAATCATTTTCATAAATAAATGTTTAAGTTAAGAAAATTATAATTTAAAAAAATTAAATTAATTAAAATTAATTAAAAATTAGATTAGAAATTATAATCTAAATTCAAGTATTTGACAGTCAAGGTCATATCTAAATTATACAATATGTCCATTTGATTACAAGTGTTGTTTTGTCCATGTATGAATCAGATCTGTACATATATGACAACTTAATCAAAATTCAATACTTTGACCTTGACTGTCAAGGTCATTTAAAGCATAAGGTCCAGGTCAGTTCCACCTTTTAGAATGGTTGTTTTGTCCCTGTATGAAATGGTTGTTTTGTCCCTGTATGAGTTACAAAAGCTCAATTTCACTGTATGAGTTACAAAAGCTCAATTTCAATGTTTAAGCTCAACCTTTAAGGTCTTGTCCAAAAGCTCAATTTCAATGTTAGCTAACCTTTAAGGTCTTGTCCAAAATGTTGTCTTTGTCAAAGTATGAAGATAATCCAATTATAAATTACCAAGTTACAGTCAATTATAACAAAAATAAGTGCAAATTCAATAATTTAACCTTAAAGGTCAAGGTCATTAAAGAGCAATGATAAATTTGAGTTTGATAAACATGAGGGTCTTATCCTATAGAATGTTCTGTTATAACATGAAGTCAATCAATTCAATAATAACAAAGTTATAGCCAAATACAACAAATAAAATGAAAATTTAAGTAATTTGACCTTCAATGTCAAGGTCATTTATGAGTGAATGTTTATATTAATAAAAGATTATTATGTTCAAGTTTGAAGCTAATCCATTCAAAAATGGAAAGCCACAGACAAAGCTACAGACACTAATAGCAAAAATCACCACACAAAAAAGAGGCAACATTTTGAGATTTGACCTTTAAGCTCAAGGTCATTTATGAATTAATGTCAAGGTTAGCCAGGTCAATGTGAAAGTAATGTCGTTGTCCAAAGGGTTCTTGTGGCCAAGTATAAAGACAATTCTCCAAGAACTTAATAAGTTATGATCAAGCTACAAGCTAGTAGACAGCAAGGGCTGCTGCAGCAACTTCCACCACAAACGTGACTGCATGTAACAATACCTCTATTTTTAATAAAAAGAAGTCGAGCTAAAAAACGCTCAAAATATTTTGTGTTTGATTGTAGCTTTAAAAGGAATGGATACGAAATTCGCAGTACATAAATGAAATCACTGTACCCTGTCTTGTGAGCCTATATCCTGTCTTGTGATTACAAGGATGACTGTGTTACTTCCTGCTTACACTGTAATCTTACTGGGGAGCCAGTCAGCCATTATATATTTTGAACTTGTACCTTTCTTGAGATAAGTGACGTAAAACCTGATTAAACAGATAAAAAAGTTCTTGCGATAACCTGAAGTACGATAACCTGAAGTAGACATGTTTTTTTTTATACTGTGAAATTAAATGAAGGAATTTATGCTAAGTTATTTTTTTTGTACTGTGAAATTTAATATCAATATCTGAGGCCAAGTTATTTTGTATAAAGTTAATTTAAATTTGAAAGATGCATGAACATTCCTGTGATGTCCCTTGAGGGTGATGAATATTAATTTATTAAATTGAACTTCAATTTTGATTTGACTGATTTATAATTATTATGTTTGAACCAATAATATTGATTCAAGTAATATACAAACTGTTAAATTGAAGATGTTCAACAGATTTTCTGTGAAACTTTGTAAACAAAATATTTTTATACATCATTCTATTCTTATAAATTTACCCACAAATATTCTATAAATTACATGTAATTATAGCAGTATCCCAAAAAATGAAGCTGATTATAACAATAATAATTCATTAAATATTATGAGATACCCTGGAAGTTACAATAACAGATATTGTGGCTATCATATGATTGAAACAAGTCTAAGTCATTCATTTAACATGTTCTTTAACATTTCTTTAACAGTTCACTGTGACAACAATTTGTGAAGTCTTAATGCTCTAACCTGACCCACTTGGGTCAGGTTAGAAAACCATCATCTAATACTTTATAATGAGAAAAGATTTGTTCCTATGACTGCCTAGAGTATTCATTTTGAGGACATTTACAGAATATTATGAATGAAAAAATCAAAACAAAGAAATGAAAATTTTGCCTGTGTCTCCCTTTAAATGATGTTAAATGAAACATTTTATTATGTCAAACCATCTGTGTTTAAATTTCATGATTTGCTTAAATTACTTATTATAAAAAAAAAACAATATTGTAAAATTGTGCAAATTTATGAAAAAGACATTTGTTATTCGAAATTTATTTATAAATAATAATTAATACCTGATGCAATAGTACTACTACTAAATTATTACCTTACTGTCTTTGTTATCCATACAAAAAGTCATGTATGTATTATAATTTAAATTATGTAAATTTATGTTAAATTTTAGCATATATTTAACTTGTGTTATATGTTCTAAATAATTATGTGGCATGTTTAACACTGATGATTTAAAGTAGTAAGATGATAATTATACTTATGTTCAAATCTAATAAAATGTCCGTTCTGTTCTTCAACTTCAGGGATTTTTTTTATTTGCCTATTTTATAGCCAATATTCGGTCATATTCCTTATTAAAAATAGTATACTATTTTCCCAGTTGACAAGAAAAAATTCCCAACCGAAGTTACAAAATAAAAATATTGAATAACAAATTCTTAAATCTTTTTTTTTTTAAAAAGAGGGGTTCTTCGCTGTTAAGGTGTTTAAATGTTTGAAGATGACATCCTAGACAGTGATTCTTTGCATTTATTTAATCACTGCAAAATTTATTTCATGCATTTTTTTCCAATTTTTCACAAAACATTGCCTAAATTCCCAATTCCATAGGTATGGGTCATGTTCACAAAATCCTGGAATAAACCCTGCAGCGTTCCATATCATTATTTTGAAACAATTATGGAAATAGATCTACTCATAAAGAGATATATTATATAGCAAAAAAAATATTTTCAGTTGGTTTTGATAAAATCCATGCGTATTCATCATGCAAATTCCACTGCAAGTATAACATATGATTATAAAAGTACATTTATCTATACTGTTCACTTAATCTTTAAAAAGTCTTACTTTGAATTTAACTGAATTTTATTTCCTTCAATATCATGTACAATTTCCTAATGTAGTTTTAAATTAACTAAAATTACACCGACTGTTAAAGCATTCAATCTGTAAAATCATATCAACAATTCTATATATTATATATATCCTGTATACCAACTGTGAGTTGAACATGAAATTTTAATGTATATTTAAAGCAGCATGCCTCCAGATTCATGCTAATTTTCATGGAAATGTATTGTATATTGTGAACAAGAAAAGTAATTTACACATTCAATCCACATAAATACCAAAAAGAGGTGGATATTATATAAATTATTAGTTATAACGATTCTTGACAGGTTATACTGACCC
Source organism: Ruditapes philippinarum (assembly GCF_026571515.1). Lineage (NCBI taxonomy): Eukaryota > Metazoa > Mollusca > Bivalvia > Venerida > Veneridae > Ruditapes > Ruditapes philippinarum. Next base: position 61,137 of record NW_026864386.1, read on the forward strand.
TATATAAACCGTTGTTTGTTATATATAACCCGAGCAGCTAAGCAAGGATTATATTGCAAACAACCATTAATATACGGCCATATAAGATGTCAGGAATCTTTATTACGAATTTATAATACAGCAAACTTCCTTTTTAAGGGGGAAAATGTGATTTCTTAATAAACTGACAGCAGCCATATATATAAAGCTATATAAACGTCACGATTATCCAATGAAAAGCGACCTTACAAACATGCAGTATTATAATTATATATATAGATGCAAAAATAGCCCTTACTAAGTTACTATGATGGCTGATTTGGAATGCTTTTGTGCGACAAAGTGCGCAATGTCCGACTCTCATCTTGTCGTCCTGGCCCCGTGTTCACAAAGATTTAAGGATCAAGATCAGGATCGAATTTAAAAACTCGAATATTCTCCTTTATTCATTCTCTTAGATTGAATTTTCAGAATTAACTTGATAAAACTGTCATGAAATAGCACGTTTATGAAATTTTAGAATGAATTTATTGTTATTTTTACAAGAAATAGGTATTTTACAGTTGATCCAAATTTTGATCTTGATCCTAAAATTGATCCTCATTTTGATCCGTTTATTTTTGCATTTGTTCTCTTATTTGTTGATTTTATCCCATAATTGGATGGTTTCTTTGCAAATAAGCAATTATATTTATTTTGAATATGTTCCATTTGATTCTAGCATAATACGGTCAGTTTTAGTTTTATAAAACAATGAAAATAAAATCAGGATCAACTGATCCTGATCCTGATATTTTCTTTGTGAACACGGGGCCTTGCGCTAATGATGCACGCCAAACAGCGCATTGTCATGCGGCATGTTGTCGCGGTGTCACATTGTCTCTCTGCTCAAATCAAAGGATTGGCTTATAAGCTAAGTGACAGGGTGACATCGCGCTGCACAACAACGTGCCGTACGGTGTGCTCAGCTAGAGACTGAGGACAACAAGTTGGCAATGCGACAACGCACCGGTTGACACATTTCGCTAGCGACAAGATGAAAAGACTATAACGATATAGGTTGTGTTGTGACGCTATCGACAACGCAACGCACAAAGTGTACCAAATCAGCCACCATACCTTCCTGTTGTAGAAACTTATTAATCAGAGATGTAGATAAGATGTTATCTATGTCTCTGATTTTATGTGTTAAGTCTCTAAGTAGAAATATGGCCATAAATATTACAAAATCTGTCATCCATTAATTGTAAATGTAAATTTATTTGTCACATGCATATTGAATCTTTTTACTTTTCTGCACATCAATAGTACATTTGGCCTTTATCTAATTTCCTTTATCTGGAGGCATGCAGCTTTAAACTCTGTATATATATATATGAGGAAGTACACATGATCATTTTATACCTATTATAACATACATGTATGAATGCATGCATGCGTATCATCATTCCTAATAAATAGCAAGGCCTAGAATAAAAACTATATTTGTTTCCCAATCTTGACTTAAGTCTGCTGAATAGGTAGATTCTCACAAAAATCACTCTGCAAACAATTTTAATGCCAAATATCTGTTAGAGCTACAATGAGTCTGTGTTTATACAGGTACATATATTAATATACTACCTGGTTTATATTTGTCTAGAAAATATCAAAACTTGTATATAAATATTAATTAAAGCTGAGACACTTTGAGCCATTGACATAAGATAACATTTCGGCCCCATAATTTCTTTTTACGAAAATATATATACATTATGTGTTATATAAAAATATTTCAAATAAAAAATACCATCTAACCTACATGTACCGCAAACTAGCACGTGTTCCTGGACTTATTTTAACAGCCTGATGCTACAATACAGGTACTGTTACTATAAATAACACAACATATTTTCAACACCTTAATTAAAACAACGAATGACAAAGATCTGCTTATAAATCGTACTTACTGCATTGTTAAATCCAAACAAACGTAATTTTACCACACTCTAGTATGTTACAAGTGTGTATATAAATACGCTGGATGATGCTGCCGATCGATACGCTCATTGATTTACTATGGTGTCCAATAATAGCCATGTTCTTTTAAGTCCTTCAAACATGACTCGTTTCAGTTTGAATAATTCTTCTGATCTAAATACGACAGTATGATGTAAATTATGGCGAATACACTTGAACCAGACGACCTTCCGCCTCGCTTAAACTCGCTCAATAAAAGTTGGCATAATCAGCCACCATAGTTTTTCCGACTGACCAACATTGTGTAATTTGAGTACATATAATCAGGGTATACATTACATAGTCACGGTTTTAATTAAGTCAAGCCGTGCTTCAGTACAATAAATGAGCCGCGTCGTGACAAAACCAACATAATGGGTTTGCGACCAGCATGGATCCAGACCAGCCTGCGCATCCGCGCAGTCTGATCAGGATCCATGCTGTTCGCTATCAGTTTCTCTACTTTTTTAGGGTTTGTAAGCGAACAGCATGGATCCTGATCAGACTGCGCGGATGCGCAGGCTGGTCTGGATCCATGCTGGTCGCAAACGCACTATGTTGGTTTTGTCGTGACGCGGCTCAAATGCCTTAAAAATAAACATGTTAATATCCTTGAATAAAATGAATATTGTAATTGTAGTCAACGTGCATACTAGCTAAACAGAGAATTAAATGAGCAAAAATAGATTTGTCGATAGAAAAATGATGCAAATTATATGTATTATAGTATTACCTGCGAAATACTAACTATATAACGTTATATTATGTCCCATGCATTATCAAATTACATGTGTGGCATGTGAGACTGCCCGTTTTAAATAAGCTAATCTCTTAACAAGCACTCACGTGAATCGTTATCTCAGATATCTACTATTGACAGCAAAACATGTTACATAAAAACAACAACAAAAAACAAAACAAAACAAAAAACAACAAAAAACATAATATAAAAAAATCACCGCACTTTGCGATAAAATTCAACGAATATTTCCAAGCAACACGCTATTGTACAACATTTGGGAACTGAACCCTAACTTGGTGCATAACCCAGACGGAACAAAATTTACAGTTTTCAAACAGTCGATCAAAATAAATTATTAATTATATAATCAATTATCATTTAATTATCTACTTAAATTCTTACCACTAGTTAGACCCATTAGCCAGAGTGTAAGGAAACATTAGTGTTTGAGCCTCCAGATTGATGCTTATTTTCATAAATTAAAAAAATGAGCCGCGTCCGCGCAGTCTGATCAGAATCCATGCTGTTCGCTATCAGTTTCTCTATTTGTAATAGAGTTTGTAAGCGAACAGCATGGATCCTGGTCAGACTGCGCGGACGCGCAGGCTGGTCTGGATCCATGCTGGTCGCAAACGCATTATGTTGGTTTTGTCGTGACGCGGCTCAAATGTATTTAAAGGTAAAATATTGAGAAGTGAACAAAGAAAATAATTTACACATTCCAAAGAGCACTTGTAGTCCGTGTAAATTACGAAAAGTGATCAAAATACACAAAAATAGCCCTTATTGCGTTAGTAACGCAGTAGAAATATATAGGGATGAATACTGCAAATTTAGCGCTTATAGTCGCACTTGACTTGTACATTATTGCTTGAATGATAAATCGCTTTACTTTTCTAAAAGTCATAGTACACTTTTCTACAGTTTAATTTGCTTGAAATATTTTAGCTCTTCTGGAGGCATGCAGCTTTACAAAGTATACTCTCAAAATGCCTACATATGAAATAACTATGTTAGTATATATCTTTATATAAGAACCAATGGCGAGTATATCCTTATGAGTCAATGGCACATGCTTAATTTAAACAGCTGCATAACATTTTGTTCCGGAACATCATGTCACAGATATATATACAATTTAATTAGCTCCATGATCATGTAATATAACTGAGTCAAACAGTGTTATATCTATTTCGAGAATAGACCTGGGACGCAAGTATCTTTCTGTCCCAGAATAGACCATATAATTATGAAGACCATATAATTTTACAGCTAATTCATTCTATAATTATTTCATTAGATATAGCTGTATACCCTTTTAGTTTGACCGGTAAACTATCTTCCAAAGTATTCTCTAAAAATTGAAAGATGAAAACATTACATTTTTAGTCCCAGCTAAAAAGTAAGCGGTAGATAGTTTTTTTTCTTGAATTTAATTCATAACGGCGAAAGAAGCATGTTGCCACACTCTTATATTCTAAGAACATCACCAAAAAAACACTTAATGTTCGGCGGGTTATGCTAAAAAGGGATGGATTATCCGACACTCAGATAATTTCGGGGCATCTGAAAACTGTAGAGCAGGGAATTCCGTGAAAACTATCATTTTGAACAGGTCTTACTACTACCTGCGTAATCTTACATTATAAATCCTCCTTCAGAGCAGATTGACCCGTCATCAGAACAGAACACGACAGAACAGTTATTGTGATGCTAGATCGCGGCAGTAAGCCAAATTAAATTAACTCGAGCACAGTGAAGCCACCGCATCGTTCCTGGGCAGGCTGTCAAGCAGTTTACCTCACTTCCGTACAAATTCTGCAAAAGCAAAAGTACTGTGCGGATGAACGTAGAAAGGATTTCATGTTCAATTTCTATGAAAGTGAGCTGTACCGTCTGGAAATCGAATCCAGGTCCTCCGATTCACAGTTCAATGCGTCAGACCAAACAAATAATTGTAGCGAAATTTCAGAGCCTAATGCTGTTAATTGCAAATGCCTAAAGTAGTCCACTTTTTTGAAGCGGTTACTTCCCTTTATATGTACACTAACGCCGAAAAATTCAGGGGAGATCAATGCGTAAAGATTGTCAAATGACAGGCGCATTAATTTTCAAGCAAAGTAGTTCCCGAATGGTCGAAGATTTCTAATATTGAGGCAACTCATGAAAAAAAAATTAAGTCAAATAAACATTGAATTGACTATCAGTGTTGCAATTAGTCTTATAGCCAATACTACAGTTATTTAAAACACTGGAAAGCATTGGTGGCACTATACAAAAACAAATTGGTTTATAATCTCACAACCTTCACCTTTCTGACATTCTGAGACCCAAACAAATTCAGCGCCTTCCGTGCTTTGATTTTGTTTGTTGGTTTGTTCGTTTGTTGCCTTTTTTAGTTTAAAATTTACTGAACACGGGAGATTTGTTGCCATAACATCTGTTTGAAAGTCGCAAAATAACAAATTTGTGCTGCAAAAAAAAATCAATTATAAATATTAGAACAGTTTTATGGTATATATAACGTACTTGTTCATTTTACATATTTTAAATTTAATAAAAAGAGTTTTAAATCATCACCAATATGTTGTCAATATAGCCTCTAGATAGTCACGAAATACCAGGATATCACTTCCTCTTCCAAAAATTTTCTCGGGGGAGCATGCCCCCGAACCCCCCTATTTAAGGAGTACATATCACAATAGCTCAGTTACGCCCCTGCTAAGTGAACGATTACAGTGAATTTGAAAAAAAAGTTACCAGCTTAAATGCAAGTCCCTCATATATTTGAAGAGATACGTTACCACACTTAAGGTAAACCTGAGTAAGAGTAATAAGAACTTGTAACATATTAATAGTTTGCTATTGAACTCAAGTTTTATCATATTTTATAATTCAAAAATAATTTTGACTACAATATACAAGCTAGAACCACGATGACTTTGCAATGATGAGGCAATTTGGATTATACTTTAAAGTGAAACAGATACGTTACTGAGAAACATTTCCTATTACCAGCACTTAAAAGTAGGATCGCATTTATGCATTATTCAAATATATGCTTAAAAAAACTTAATATTTGATCTATTTTGCAAACATATGTGTATATCTGATATATTTTAGATTTTTGACCAACAGATACGTTACCAACAGATACGTTACCAATATTCATTGTTGAATCTTAATTGGCGATTTTGCTCAGTTTTGAAATGGTTTCATGTTAAAAATCACAGCATAACGTAAGTGTAGCCGATAAATGATGCATTGATCTCGATTTCATTGGAAAACTGAAAATGTTAATCAGTAATTTGAAATTCAAGGATTAGTTTTCTAGAAAATAAAATGTTGAAAAACAGGAAAGAAACATATAAAGATTTACTGTTTTATTTCCTGGAATAAATATATGTTGATATCTTTTTGGTTTGCAAAATTTGTATTAAAAATAAAATGTAGAGGACTGTATAACTTCTGGTAACGTATCTGTTTATCATTGTAACGTATCTGTTTAGAAAGAGATTTGAGTACTGTTTAATATATATAACTAAATCTTCAACAAAACTTTGGTTTAAATTAGTAATATATGGTTAGACAATATATAACAGCACTGTAACGTAATGAAACAAAAACAACATATTAAAGTATTTTTAAATGAATGCCCGTTAGTTTCTAAATTTTAGTCAGCGTCGTATCAAGATAGTCTGTTTATGGTAGGAATGGACTAATTTGGATATAGATCAAAATCTTGGAGGTGCACATATATATGGATTGATTATAATACAACGTTGGTTTTCTTTAAGCGGTACCATTGTTTCTGATATAATTTTGTTAAATGTAGATAAGCATATACATGTAAGTTACTCATATCACCAAGTATAACACAATCAAGGATCGAGATTGTACCAGTATATAAAGACAATTGAACAGCAGATGAACCAAAAAGACAAACGAAATACAGAATGTCAATTCACACTATGAAAGACTCGCATTAATCAAGCTGTTACATATTCTAATAGATGGGTGTCTTTATTTAAATGTTCTTGTTAAAGTCACAATGTTATTTGACTATTTGAAGCTACAGTCAGAAAACAATAAAAACCTAAAAAACTGGAAAAGATTCTGTGTGTTCTATTTAATATTAAAAGTACTGGTTCAAATATATTATTTATTGGTCAGTTGTTTAAAAAACTTTATGAATATCTATCTACGTGTTTAGGGTTTTTCATAATTTTGTTCATAGTAAAACGGTGAAACAGATACGTTACTATGATTTAATATTTGTTTCTACTTACTGGATTAAATTTATACTGTTAAGTAAATCCGAGCAACATTGTGTCAATAGATAAGTATGGAACATCAGTATTTTTATTGACCTAAAATGCTTTTATAAGTAAATCATGTATTTGGAATAAACGAGTCTGATTAATAAGTAACATTTTCATCAGCTTCAGTTCGACGTGGATTTTTTTTTAAATGCATATTGATGCATAATATTTTGTAATTTATACTGGTGCTATATTGTTGAAAGAATGATAATTAATTTTTAAATTGTGTATATTCATGCTAAGTATTTTTATCTAGTCTCTGAAAGCAATTGGAACAAGAGCACCGCTAGGCGGAGCATTATATGCCCGAAAGTGTTTTTTTTTTAGTAAGGATGAAGCATTTGTAAGACATGGGAATTAGCTGTTCATCCTATAAAATTTTACAGATGTAGGTTGATTAATACTTAAGTTATTAATAATGACCTTAATCTTTGACCTTGTGACCCCAAAATCAATAGGGGTCTTCTACCTTATATGGACAATCATCCTAAGAAGTTTGAATATTGTAGGCCAAATGGAACTTCAGTTATGCTCCGGAAACTGTTTTCAATTTTAAGGTAATAGTGACCTTGACCTTTGACCTTGTGACCCAAAAATCAATAGGGGTCTTCTATCCAATATGCACAATCATATTATGAAGTTTGAATATTGAGGGCCAAATGGAACTTAAGTTATGCTCTAGAAACTGTTTTCAGTATTAAGGTAAAAGTGACTTTGACCTTGTGACCCCAAAATCAATAGGGGTCTTCTACCCAATATGGACAATCATCCTATGAAGTTTGAATAAAGTGGGCCAAATGGAACTTACGTTATGCTCCAGAAACTGTTTTTGGTTTTAAGGTAATTGTGATCTTGACCTTTGACCTAGTGACCCCAAAATCAATAGGGGTCTTTTGCCCAATATGGACAATCATCCTATGAAGTTTGAATATTGTGGGCCAAATGAAACTTAAGTTTTGCTTCGAAAACTGTTTTCAGTATTAAGGTAATAGTGACCTTGACCTTTAACCATGTGACCCCAAAATCAATAGGGGTCTTCTACCCAATATGAACAATCATCCTATGAAGTTTGAATATTGTGTGTCAAATGGAACTTAAGTTATGCTCCGGAAACTGTTTTCAATTTTAAGGTAATAGTGACCTTGACCTTTGACCTTTTGACCCCAAAATCAATAGGGCTCTTCTACCCAATATGGACAATCATCCTATGAAGTTTGAATATTGTGGGCCAAGTGGAACTTAAGTTATGCTCCGGAAACTGTTTTCAGTATCAAGGTAATAGTGACCTTGACCTTTGACCTTGTGACACCAAAATCAATAGGGGTCTTCTACCTAATATGAACAATCATTTTATGAAGTTTGAACATTGTGGGTCAAATGGAACGTAAGTTATGCTCCGGAAACTGTTTTCAGTATCAAGGTAATAGTGACCTTGACCTTTGACCTTGTGACCCCAAACTCAATAGGGGTCTTCTACCCAATATGGACAATCATCCTATGACGTTTGAACATTGTGGGTGAAATGGAACTTAAGTTATGCTCCAGAAACTGTTTTCAGTATCAAGGTAATAGTGACCTTGACCTTTGACCTAGTGACCCCAAAATCAATAGATCTCCTACCCAATATGGACAATCATCCTATGAAGTTTGAATATTGTGGGCCAAATAGAACTTAAGTTATGCTCCGGAAACTGTTTTCAGTATCAAGGTAATAGTGACCTTGACCTTTGACCTAGTGACCGGGTCTTTTGCCCAATATGGACAATTATCCTATGAAGTTTGAACATTGTGGGTCAAATGGAACGTAAGTTATGCTCCGGAAACTGTTTTCAGTATCAAGGTAATAGTGACCTTGACCTTTGACCTTGTGACCCAAAAATCAATAGGGGTCTTTTACCCAATATGGACAATCATCCTATGAAGTTTGAACATTGTTGGCCAAATGGAACTTAAGTTATGCTCCGGAAACCAAATTGCTAACAGACAAATTGCTAACGGACGGACGGACGGAAGTTCTCACAGGACAGTAATTATGTGGCTACTCTATATTTCTCACTATTGTTCTTTTTAGCCACACAAAAGAAAATAGCCACATAAAAGCATTACGGAATGAATGACATCAAAGAGAAAGAACAGTTACCTATTGTCCCTCTAGCCACATAATTACTGTCCTGTGAGTGCGGACGGACAGACAGACAGACGCCAGGGGGTATCACATAATATGCCCTTTCGGGCATATAAAAATGGTAACGTATCTGTTTTTTTTGCACAAATCTCGAATTCTTGGTGTCTATCTCCTATTAACTAATATTAATTAACAATGAATATTTAGCATTAGATTGCCATACACATACATATATTTGTACAACTACATAAAGTACAACATGTTATTTATATCTGAACATGTCTTTAATATATCAAAAGAAGGTAGAATTAAGCTTAAATAAACAATTTCTTATAAAGTTTTTTTAAAGTAAAAGAAGATTAAAAATATTAAACTTATTATTTTTCATGGAGGAGGCGCGTACTGTAGGGAGGAAAACGACTATAACTTAGTTTATTGATATATATAGAAAATAATAAGATTATTAACATATGAGCTGCGTCATGACAAAACCAACATAGATCCATGGATCCATGCTGGTCGCAAACACTCTATGTTGGTTTTGTCATGACGTGGCTCAAATATTTCAGGTTTAAAGTATGGTCTGGCACCCAGGTAAACAAATAATTTATATCAGGGTTCAACATTTATCATATTATGTTTAATTTCTCTTCTGACATGTTATAAGTGTTATTTAAGGAGTGAATAATCATTAAATAAAGTAGTTTAAGGACATTTTCTAGAATTTATTAACATTGTAGACCTATCACAGCACTTTTCATATGATTATATTTACACAAACTAAGTTTAAAACATATCATAGTGTCATATAAGTGGAGAGCAGATAACTCCTGCTATTTAGTGGTATTTTCATTTATTGGCTATAAAAGTTTCTTTTTTTCCTATATTATTAAAGAATCTTATGTTGTAATTGGTTAGATTAACTCTTTTAAACTCTCAATAAGTAAAAAAAAGTGTATTCAATTATATTGGATATATCTTGTGTGTATAGAACTACTTATTCAGTTAATTTAATTTGCATGCTGAAAGATCAGTGCGAGGTCCATTTTTCACAGTTCTCTCCCTTGGACTGTAAATGGCATTATAATTGATTATGTCATAACTTATTTAGTTTCCGATGGAATTTGATGGGGTTTTCTTCTCCAAGTCAGTTAAATATTGTTGTTAATAGATATTATTATATCAAATTAATAAACTATAGACCTTTTCTTGTAGGAGAAGTTAAATTAGGGTAAAATTACCTCATTTATTGTTGGATTGACTTCTTATCTTGAAATTGTTAGGCTATATAGGATAATCATTGTAACTTTTATACAAGTTCATAGAATTTCATAGGGATTTTTTGGTTTGGACCCTTAAAGATGTTTGTTAATAATCATCATACAATTGTATGGATTTTTATAACTGTTTTGGTTATTTTTGGGATTTATTAAGCCTAATCTTATTAAATTAGGGTTATTTCACTAAATATTTTCTATTTTTAGGAGAATCTTAATGAATTTGGTTATTTAAGTAAAAACATGATCCTTATTGATTTAATTTATAGGGAATATCTATAGATTAATTTGACTCTTCTATAGTTTAGGTTATTAGGTGATATTTAATGCAAAAAAACTAATCTGGTATGGACTTTACTAGAGATAAAACTTACAAATTATATGAAATAAACAGGTGTCAAAAAGTAAAAAAAAAAGACTAGAGTAAACAAACAGGGACCCCATAAACACCTGTTTTAAGTGATAGATAGATAGATATATGATGTTGAAACATTGCAATAAATAGAGTTTTGATGATATCTTCAGTTTAATGTCAGAAGGGAATAGGCAATGCATGTTACTTTAAAGACCTGTCATGACTTTTAATACTATAGGTACTACTGGGATCTTTACCAAAATTATATTTAAATAAACAATTTAAGAGCTTAAATGGCACTACTATTACAAATGAAGTTAAAGGTTATAAATGTAAAACAATGTTGTATTTTCCCTTGTATTCCCGAACATCAGGTTAACATTGTCTGCACTTAAGGCTCCAACCCTGGTTTAATAATAAGAGTTTGTGACTTTCTCCTAATTGATAGGGGTAAAATACCGGCCTCATTTCGAAGAACAGTGTTCCAAGGGTTAGCTAGGTGTTTGAGTCCCTGTCAGGCTGTGACATATCAATATCAATCGGTTAATAAGAATAAAATTGGAAGTGACGGACAGCATATATGCAGACTATAATTATTCTCTCATAAAATCAGTATTTCTGAATTGATACATTTACATGTATAATGGGAAATATTACAACACTATTCAGAATTTGAGGGCAAAATTCATGTTTGTATTTTTCTGGGTTTTTTTTTTGTGAAAATAAATTAATGTATTTATTTCTCAACACTTTATGTTCACTGTCTGATTTACATCAGTTTAAAGAAAGTTTCAAAGGTTTATTGATATTGTTGACTCAGGTTCATAAATCTAAGGCATTTAAAATTGAAAGGAAAATTCATGTGTATACATGTATATTATATACACCTGAAAATAAGTTATAATAAATAAGCACTACCCTGAAAATTTAAATGTGATTGAAAGCACTGTCATGAGATGATGACTTGATTGAACTAGGAAACAGTAATTTGATAACTAATGATACCAATTTAGTAATCATAAACCAGTAAATTTATGAGTTATAGTAATCATAAACCAGTAAGTTTATGAGTTTAGTTTATTATATACTTATAAATGAAATATTGAGAAATATTGATGAAATAAAATGCGTATTTTCATTTTCCGTATTTTCAATGTAAAAATTTATTTTTCACTGCAGTGAAACATATTTTCCGTATTTTCACTGGTGTCTTGCCGGACTACTTTCTTTTAAATTCTACCAGGACACAAAATTTAAGGGAAAGTTTTTCAAATTTTATCGCAAAAAAGAGAAAAATGTACATAATAAACAGAAAATTCAAGTTTTTTCTATAAATACATGATTTATTTTCATCTTGTGGCATGAAAATTACCATATTTCACTCGTGGCTACCGCCACTCATGAAAAATATTTATTTTCATACCACTCAATGAAAATGAATCATGTATTTATAGAAAAAACTTGAATATCCTCTATTTATTCTTAATCAAATTATTGAAGTATAAGCAAATGTGTTGGTTCTTTTTACCAAAAATGTAAGTGTTTATGAGCATGATGTTAGAGCGTTAACAATACATTTACTGGTGGATATTTTTGGTAAATTTTGTTGATTATATAACTTAAAATGACATTATGTAGCCAAATTTTTAATAACGTGTGTAACCGCCATGTTCCTGGATGATAGCCTCAATCCTTCTCCTCATACTACCAGAAAGGCGTCTAATGCGATATTGAGGTAAATTTTGCCATTCTTGGTGCAGAGCTTGTTCTAGATGGTGCAGGTTGACTACAGGTGGTTCGTACCATCGCCCAAATAAAATTTAAAATTTCAATTGTCATCTTGTCCAAATTGAGGCAAAATGCCGGGTGTGCTTAACTTATTTCCAGGTGTATATATAGTAAATGAATGCTGGATAGTAATTTTGTTCTTGTTGATCAAAGGGAGATTATTTTATGATAATTTGACCTTTATTCACAAGACTAACCTGTGGTATGCACAGCTAAATTTTTTTACAGAACTCCATGCTCATTTTTAAAAAATATTTTGAAAATAGAAAAATTTATTGCCCAAATGTAAATCAGGTTAACTAATTATATTTGGATGTTTGGACATATTTTTATACAGTTTTACAACTTTCTATCAATTTTATCACTTTTTTTTTCAGGAGGTTGGTGATGTTCCGGAAGTGATGTTCCTATAATAGCAAATGTCAAAAATGTAGCTATAACTCTGTATACAAAATGCAAGCAATGTATACAAAATGCAAGCAATGTTTACAAAAATGATTTGAGACACACTAGAAAATGTAGTTTCTCTATTTTAAGGTGATACAGTTTTTAAAAATCATACTGTCAAATATCTTATTAAATTTACAAAACCTTGATTATAATAAATGTCAAATAAACAATGACTTTGATATAGACATAACATTCACAGCCCTGTTTTAATTTTACAAACCATGAATTAGCATATTAATATAAGTGCTCCCGCTGAGGTTTGAACTCAGAACTCCTCTTATGTGATACACTAAAGAGGCATTTTGACAATTAAACTACAAGAGCTTAAAACTTACTAGCCATGGCTTGTAATACATTTAAAAGATTAACATTCTTCCTACTTTTTTTGCATCCAGTTTTTAAGCAGCCAAATATAGGTAAGTGCTATAGGTCTATTCTAAAAAAAACACTATTTTATCCTGAAAATTCTTATTTTTTTGTAAAGAGAATTTCTCAGAATCATTTCAACTACAAGAATCATTTCAACTGCATGTTTAAGAATTGTTTTTAAAACAATAGCTGTCGGTAGGACAGCAACGCTCGACTATTCTTAATGCTTGATAATAAAAGAGCCTTGATAATGTAAAATTTTATTTAATATTATAGTTAATAACAAAAGAACAAAATTTTTCTTGAAATCCATGTAACAGTTATAGGCCTTGAAGAGAGTCCTTTTATGCTCTCAAATAAGAGTATAAAATTTCAACTTGTTTCAATAGAATATGAAAATATCTGTGGTGGTATGCAAATCTAAATGTAAATTCTAAGTTGAAAAAGGGGCATAATTCTGTCAAAATGCTTGATACAGTTATCTCCTCCTGTCTACAGGTTGGGGTTATAATGGTGAACAAGTGTGCAAAGTTTCAAAGCCATATGTCAATGGACTTTGAAAATATTTGAGGTATAACAAAAACTTCAATGTAAATTTAAGTCGAAAAAGGGGCATAATTCTGTAAAAATGCTTGATACAGTTATCTCCTCCTGTCTACAGGTTGGGGTTATAATGGTGAACAAGTGTGCAAAGTTTCAAAGCCATATGTCAATGGACTTTGAAAATATTTGAGGTATAACAAAAACTTCAACGTAAATTTAAGTCAAAAAAGGGGCATAATTCTGTAAAAATGCTTGATACAGTTACCTCCTCCTGTCTACAGGTTGAGGTCATGATGGTGAACAAGTGTGCACAGTTTCAAAGCCATATGTCAATGGACTTTGAAAATATTTGAGGTATTACAAAAACTTTAACATAAGTTGTTACGCCGACGCTCAGGTGACTACAATAGCTCTACTTATTCTTATTAAATAGTCGAGCTAAAGAGCACACTTAAAGTGATGTTTCATCATTTTCCTTTCACAAAGCATTACGAGTTGTGTATCATGTAAGCATTACAAGTTTTGAAATTGTGAAATAAAATTGATATTTAACTGTTTTGCAACATTGAAATACATATATGAAAATTTACAAAGGGCAATATCTCAACAAATAATTAGTGTTAAACTCATTGAATGAAGCATGCATACCAAGTTTGGTGTCAATCTGACCGAAAGTCAGTGAGTTATACTCCAGACAAGCCTAAGGGACGCTGAAATTAACAAAGGGCAACAACTCTAAAATCATTAAGTGCAGCGAACAAGTTCTTGTGCACTGCACTTCTCAATGAGATACATCATCCTATGAAGTTTCAAGTCAATAGCTTTTTAAGAGTAGTAGAATTGGCCTGGACATTTTAATTATGAAAATTTACATGAGGCAATAACTCAAAAATATATCATGAAATACAAAATACCAGTTTAAGTGTGCTGCACTTTTTCTTGAGATCTATCGTCCAACGAAGTCCATAGCTTTCATATTTAGGAGAAATGGCCTGGACAAAGGGCAATAACTCTAAAAATAGGAAGTGCAGAGTAATGATTCTTGTGCACTGCACTTTGAGTCATTGAAAGAAGCATGCATACCAAGTTTGGAGTCAATCCAACATATAATGAGTAAGATATGCTTACCAGACAAGCCTAACGGTAAATTCACCAATTGGAGAATAAAAAGAGTACAAATGGCATAAATTAGACAAATTATCAAAATTACAAGATCTGTCAATGAACAGCACACTCTTATTTTACTCAGTGCTGAGTAGTATGATAAATGCAAAGTAAAAAGGGGGCATAATTCTGCAAGTGCTTGGCAGAATTACATGGCAAAGTAAAAAGGGGCATAATTCTGCAAGTGCTTGGCAGAATTACATGATGCCCTTGATTGTGTTTGTTTTTTACTGGTTTTAGGTCATATGGTGACTTTCCAGCTTTACTGGTGGATACCTGACATGAAAAGATTCAGATTTCCTGCCAGGATTCGAACCTACAGTGTTGAGAGACAGTGGTTTAAAGTCAACAACTTTAACCACTCAGCCATGGACACACCTACATGCCCTTGATAGTAAACAAGTTCTTCAAGTTTGTAGTGAATATGTATGATGCTTTTTTTATGAAAATAAGGAAAATGTCTTAAACTAAAAGGGAGATAATTAAGAAAAATTCTGTCAAGGTTATTTTCCCATTAGAAATGCATGCCAATTGGATGCATAAGGTTAAAGTGAATATATATACGGTAATAGCTTCTGTGGAAAAAAGGGGCATAACTGAGCAAAAAATGAAAAACAGGTTAATGAAAGAACTAATGAAATCGAGCTGTATATTAAATGGACTTGCCTATCTTTCAATCTTATTTTAGGGAAAATTTCAAAATAATTATACTGACTGAATTGTGAACAGTGATAAGACAATTTTTGTTGATATCACTATAAAATCTATTAACTTCATTTCTTCCCCTCTGCTTTTATCATGGCTTGGGACATGCTAGTTATTAAAACTAGGCAGCATTGGAAGAAGTGTAGTCATAGTATACGTCGAACCGTTATATAAACGCACAACTGAATGGACGTTTGATTATTATTTTTGTATTATTACTTTTAAAGCGCGCTACACTTCTCCCACCATTCAGTTAACAAATCTTGTGATGTGGTTGGTATGTGATTTATTATTATTGTTATTTTTATTATTTTTATTATTACTTTTATCAAAAAAAAAATCATTATTACTTTTATAATTTAATTTTTTTATTATTACTTTTATGTTATTATTATTATTAATATAATAATTTGTTTATTATTATAATTATTATTACTTTTAGGTAATTATTATTTTTATAATAATATAGCTTTTATGTTTTTGATATGTTTTCTTTTTATTGTTTCTTTTATTACATATAGCTTCTATTATTATTTTTCATGAACACAACAACATGACAATTTATACCATTTTTTAAAACTGTCACATTGATTGAAATTAAAGTTTAAAAAAAAAAAAATTTACATTCCATACCCAGAACATACTTTTACACAACGTACATATAGCTCTTTAAGAGCTGACCAGAAACATTTTTAATTTTATACCCTTTTTTGATACACATTTTTCAAGCACATTCTTTTTACATACCGGTATATTTATAAAATTCTTTATACCATTTTTTATTACTGCCACATACCGGGTATTGCACTTTATAAAGACCATTCATAGCATATCATACCAATGTTAACATATGAGTTAACCCTTTGAACATCTTTGTGTTTAAAATTTCTAACTATAAAGAAGAAATCGCACAAAGTTGCACGATGAGCTCAGAACCCAAAATTAGTAGGTGTTATACCAACATCAAAGATGCACACTTTTAAAGTAATACCCTTTTTTAAATTATAACTTTTCGATATTTTTTTTACCACACAATTTATATCATCTTTTGATTTCATGGGGAATATTATGGAGCATACTCCATACAGCCAACCAGAAACAACTTTTATACATATTCTTTATTCACACAAGGACTTTCATACAAATTTTTTATACAGTTTTCTGTAAACTGATATTTTTTTTACTTATTTATAAAAAAACCTTTGACATGTTTAACAGGATTTTTCCTGTTTACCCTTTTTGAAGCAGCCAACCAGAAACCAGATACATATACTCTTTATATGAAACTTTTTTCTTATAAATTATTATTACAAATTATTTTAATACACACTTTTTTTACAAATCTATAAAAAACACATTTGACAAGTTTAGCTGAAATTCTCCTGTTTGAGAAACAGCCAACCAGAAACCAGATACAATTTAATGCCCTTTTATAATACCCTTTTTATACAAAATATTCATACAAATTATTTTGATACACAAGTTTTTTTTTTACAAATCCATAAAGAAGCGAAAAATCCACGAAAATTCCGCATTGCCTATAGTCAGGCACGAAACGAAAATATTTGTGCCGGGTGGGAACAAAACGAAAAATATTTGTATCGGAGGGAGAAAATAAATACAATTTATAAGTAAATGACAAAACAATTTATGATGAAAAGTAAGGATATGATGGCAAAAATCTAGGAAATTCCGCATCGCCACTTCAGACACAAAATGAAAATACAACAATGTATTTGTGTCTGTTTGCTTACCAAAAGATATTTACCAATTATAGCCATCATCCAGGCCACTTCCATACCATGAAACTCCATATCCCTCAGCACTGCAAAATAAAGATAAAAAACAGAAATAATTTTTATACACATTTTTTATACACATTACCTTTTATGATACCCATTTTTTATACATGTACATGTTTTTACGTTCATGGTACGGACCACCAGCCAATTATACTGTGGCTGAGAGACCAGATTTGTTTATACCTTTTTATGATACCCATTTTTTATACATGTACATGTTTTTACGTTCAGAGTACGGACCCCAGCCAATTATAGTGTGGCTGAGAGACCAGATTTGTTTATACCTTTTTATGATACCCATTTTTTATACATGTACATGTTTTTACGTTCAGAGTACGGACCCCAGCCAATTATACTGTGGCTGAGAGACCAGATTTGTTTATACCTTTTTATGATACCCATTTTTTATACATGTACATGTTTTTACGTTCAGAGTACGGACCCCAGCCAATTATACTGTGGCTGAGAGACAAGATTTGTTTATACCTTTTTATGATACCCATTTTTTATACATGTACATGTTTCTACGTTCAGAGTAGGGACCCCCAGCCAATTATATACTGTGGCTGAGAGACCAGATTTTTTTATACCTTTTTATGATACCCATTTTTTTATACATGTACATGTTTTTACGTTCAGAGTAGGGACCCCCAGCCAATTATATACTGTGGCTGAGAGACCAGATTTGTTTATACCTTTTTATGATACCCATTTTTATACATGTACATTTGTACATGTTTTTACGTTCAGAGTACGGACCCCCAGCCAATTATACTGGGGCTGAGAGACCAGATTTTTGTTTATACCTTTTATGATACCCATCGTTGAGTGTACAGACCCCCAGCCAATTATATTGTGGCTGAGAGACCAGATTTTTTTTTACTTTTTATGATACCCATTTTTATACACATTTTTACACACATTTTTTTTTTGAAACTCGCTATTTTAAATATTAAAAAAAACATTCTTTGACATATTTAACAGGATTTCTCCTGCTTTTTGAAGCAGTCAACCTGAGGCTGAGAGACCAGATACATTTAATACCCTTTTATGATGCCCATTTTATACAAATTATTCATAAACATTTTAAAAAAAAATTTTTTGCATATCTATAAAAAACCTTTAACAATTAAGTTTAATAGGATTTCTCCGATAGAATTACCACTTTTTTCCACTCGTACTAAAAACTGCCGACTAGAAACAATTTTTATACCCATCTTTTATACCCATTTTTATACATAATTTTCATACCCATTTTTATACACCCATTCTTTATACCATTTTTGATACACATTTCATACACAGTCTTATACACATTTTTTGATTTTACATTTGTACATATTTAAAAAAAACCTTCTTTGACATATTTACAGTTAAACTATTGTTTGCGATTTGTCCACTCCTTTTTTTGCATTTAATACTCATTATGCATTTAATACCCATTATGCATTTAACATATATCACCGAGCGATCAAAAACATTTTTATATCCAATTTTTATACCAATTTTCATACAAATTTTGTATACACATTTTTTTAAACATACATCCTTTTATATATTTATAAATAAACCTGATTGACATGCACAAAATACATGTATTAATAATCAGAACGCGGCGGGAGAGTTTGTCAATAAACAATAAAAAAAATTAAACAAAAAACGCCGAAGTATGTTATGTCGCGCGTCACGCGGCTGGTCAGACTGGCCAATCGAGATCGTCAAATTAAACATCAACCATATTTTATCAACACGATGAACTAGCAAGTCATGTGGGGGCGGGGTAATAAAACGGTCAGGTGTCTCAATTATCAGGAGCAATTATGTATACAAATCATCAAAATAAAAATAAACAGTCATATAACAAAGGCATTCAATACGATCACAGACGCTTGTGGTTTGGAGCTCAAAACGCCTTTAAAATCCAAATAAAATGCATATTTGTCAATCCCAGGACATATACTGATCATATATATCAAAAAATCTTAATATATGCCGTAACTATATTATAGTTGTTGAAATATGATTTTTTTTCAAAACGGCATATATTAAGATTTTTTGATATATATGATCAGTACATGTCCTGGGATTGACAAATATGCATTTTATTTGGATTTTAAAGGCGTTTTGAGCTCCAAACCACAAGCGTCTGTGAATACGATAGGCTAATGAAAAAATCAAATGACACAATAAAGTACAATAAAAATATCAACACACCTGCACGCCAGTTCTTCCATCTTCGCCGTGCAACCCTCCCTCCTAAACAGGCTTCTTCTACTTCTTCTTCCAGTACTGTACATACCTGAAAAAATCAAATGACGCAATATTAATACACCTGCAAAATCAATTTTCCATCTTAGCCGTTCGACGTTCCCTCCTAAACTGGTCTTTTCTGTGCTCAAATGATCACGTGACCTATAATGTGTGAAGCGGGAAAATTGTCCGGTGGTTTTCGCCAAAGGTCAACTCTGACCTTTTCATTATTGAAACAACAATAGATTTAACCAAGTGTTCTTTTGTTAAAATAAATATGGCGGGGTAAAATTCCAATCGCAACTTTTCGGCCCTTTCCGTCTGTTTTCGGATAAGGACCTCGGCATAGGACGGCTACGGCATTTCGGTCTAACCTAAACATGTAAACAAATAGTAATATACTGTTTACATTCATTAAGTTCTTTTACTTTCAAGTTAAATTTCACATTCATTAAGTTCTTTTACTTTCAAGTTAAATTTCAGATACTTAAGTTCTGTTTAACCGTGCCTTCTCCTACACATTACAATGCATCCTCTTACTAATTTAAGTTCTTTCAAAGATCTTTATAAAGGGGTTCCTCAAGGTTCTATTCTAGGCCCTGTATTATTTAACATATTTTTAAATGACATTTTTGATTTTGTACACAAATGTGATCTTTATAATTATGCAGATGACCACACTTTATCATGCAGTGACACAAACATTGACAATGTTGTTGAATCTTTAGAGTCAGATAGTCAGTCATTAATACAATGGTTTTCGGACAATCATATGAAAGCAAACCCCGACAAATTCCAGGCTATTGCTATTGGTAAAAAAACTAGGGATCAAAATATAAGTTTCAATTTAAATGATAGTACAATCCAATGTGATGAATCTGTTAAACTTCTAGGGGTAACTTTTGATTTTAAACTCAAATTTGATAATCATATTTCTGACATTTGTAAAAAAGCCTCAAAACAACTAAACGTGCTAAAGAGAATAGGTAAAAATTTATGTAAATTGGGGAAATTGAACATATATTACTCTTTTATACTATCAAACTTTAATTACTGCCCTGTCACCTGGCACTTCTGTGGAGAAAAGTACACAAAAAAACTAGAGAAAATTCAAGAAAGAGCATTAAGATTCATTTATGATGACTATCAATCAGACTATGACTCACTTTTAATAAAATCTAAACTACCAAATTTAAAATTAAGACGAATCAGAACTATAGCCCTCGAAATTCATAAAATTATTCATAAACAAGGACCAACATACTTACATGATCTTGTTAATATAAAAACTCATTATAGTTTAGCTCCATCTATAGTTTAGCTCCATCTTCAGTTTTGTTTCTTGCCTGCTTTCTTTTGTTTTGCTGCTTACTTACATGTATCTGTTTATTTCACATTTGGCTTTAATTTTGTTAATATTCTCAACATAAATGTTTATGTACATGTATTATTTTTTCAGTGTGCTTGAATTTTGTTTGCTTATTGTCAGCTTATTGCGAAGTTTGCCTATTGAGGAGGCTGCTGATCACTTCTTGCAAATTTTGAATTGGGGATTTTTTATTTATAAAACCTAATTAGTGGTCACATTTTTGTGATCCTTTTCATTTTCAATATCTTATTTCCTTTCTTTTATAACAGTCCAGGCTAGGCCTGGGTCAAGATCAGCAGAATCCACATCTACATACCACATTATAGTAATTTAACTTGTCTTTTACCATTTGTCTTTCAAAGTTTATCTTAATGTGCTTCTTTTAAGAGTTTTATGTTTATATGCATGCATGTCGGTCAAAAGCTATACATAGCTTATGTTTTGTAAAATGTTATATATGTATACCGACAATAAATAAATTTTGATTTGATTTGATTTGAAATTATTTTATGCTGCATTAATGAGTTAAACTTTTTGTATGACTTAAAATTACGTTCTCGATACTCATGCGCAACACACAAGGGTTCAACCCGGTACGGAATTAGACCCAACCCATTGTAGTCTAGAAAGTAGTTCTTTAAAATTTTGAAATGGCCCAATTTAAGTCATCTCTAGTTAGATTGGTCATAATTAAAGTGTATTTATTGCATATGTGTAGTTTTTGTGTGTTATATGATGACTTTAAAAGTTGTTTTTTGTGTATTCTCCAGGAACTCATTTGTTGGCGGAAGGATTAAAGATGTACTACCCACCAGCTGTCAGGAGTTTTTAAAGTGGTGAATTTAAAAAGTGTCACAACAGAATGAAGATTTCTGAAAAAAGTAGATGGCTAACCTATTATATTTTGGGCCTCATTGGACTTAGATAGTATTAATGTTTAAAGTTGAAGACAGTATATAATTCATCAAGAACAGTGGGATCCAGAATTAAGCCTCAAATTTGACTGATTTACAATAGAACAAATAGTACGAAAATTCACCGGGCCGAGTCCACAAGAAACATTTACAAAATTGTCGCCCTTGCACATATTTTGAGAATAGCGCCAAGTTAGCGTAAAAAAGACGTTAGCTCTGTGGTTTTCAATACGCTATACATTACCCACAAAGACAGCTGCTTTTTAACAGCGGTATATCAAAAAATATTTGATTCAGATTTCAGATATTCAAAAACGAAGACGGAAATGTTGTCTTTAAATTGAAGAAAAGGTATATACGAAATATTTGTTTTTAAAAAAAGAAACAAAGATGTTTTAGAGTATTATTGTGGACATGTAGCTCTATTAAAATGCAACAGGCTTACCGAAATCGATTTTCAAATTTATGTTTTACTCCGCTTTCAGCATAGACAGACGTATCTCTTTTGGATACTTAAAACCTAAGGAAACACATTTGCTCACTACAAACGAGAAACCATCAAGCAGATCGCCTAATCCAGTTGGTGAATTTTCACGGTTCTCAAAACCAAGCCTTGAAGACGAGCACGCGACAACCTATATGCCAGCAGTAGCAGACGATCAAAATAATTGCAGACGACAAGCAAACAACGGGATATGAAAGAATCATTGACGGATCCTTTTGGAATAATGTCTGCTTACTGTAACAGCGAGATTCATTCTAGTTTTTTTTTTTAATTTCTAAAATATAATTCATTCACGGAGCTAGACTCAGATATAATATAATATTTAATACTAACTAATTTTAATATGTTGTATACAGACAATAAAAGTATTACATAACTCATTTTAGATACAATTTATGTGTTTTTTATTACGTACGGCGACATTGTATTTTCCCTCCGACATGTACATGTACTATTCCATTTTTTTACAGGTATGACATCTCTCTAGCAGACGACACGTAAAATTGGAAACAATATGGCATTTTTTCATAGCTTATTGTAATAGTTTTTATTTGTTTGGGTCGTCAGACCAAACAAATAATGGTAGCGAAATTTCAGAGTCTGATGCTGTTAATTGCAAATGCCGAAAGTAGGCCGCTTTTTTGAAGCGGTTACTTCCCTTTATATGTACACTAACGCCGAAAAAAATCAGGGGAGATCACTGCGTAAAGATGGTCAAATGACAGGCGCATTAATTTTCAAGCAAAATAATTCCCGAATGGTCGAAGATTTCTAATATTGTTTTATCCTTTATAGATATACATGCTTATAATAAACTCCATGATTATTAACATCTGTGTTAAACAAGAGTTAGCGTCGAAATAATAAGGGTTACAAACCCTAATTTAGAATAATATGGTTTTCTTCAGGCCTTTTACATATAACTTCACCGTGGCCGAGGGGTCTGGAGTACAAATCCAGGAAGGCAACTCTTTTTTTCTTCAAATTGTTTAAGTCAAATAAACATTGAATTGAATATCAGTGTTGCAATTAGTCTTAAAGCCAATTAACTACAATTAAAACGCTGGAAAGCACTGGTGGCACTATACAAAAACAAATTGGTATATAATCTCACAACCTTCACCTTTCTGACATTCTGAGACCGAAACAAATTCAGCGCCTTCTGTGCTTTGATTTATAGAAAGGGAAGCAACTGCATATAATTATGTCCGGCTATATAATATGTCTTATTTCCCTTTAACTTCTCAATGTAATGCATATACATGTAAGTATTCCATTTAATTCCATTTAATTCAGAGGCTCGTGCCTAAAAGTAATACATTTAATAAGTTTTAGTAGATTCTTCGTGCCACTAACAAATATATCATTATATAAAGCATGTATGAGGCAACAACAGTCACGCACAAAGGTCACATTATTCACATATTGTTGTTGTTTTTTTATCACAACAATGAAAAATTCCCATACTTAATCAGTTTCAAGGACACATAAGGTAAAGGAAACCTTTTTTGATTAAAATATTAATTTTATCTTAGTCTTAGATCATACAAAGAAATGCTATGAAACAGTTTTCCTATACAAGTATATGTCTTGACAACTGCAGGTAAAATCTTTACTTTGATAAAATTTTCTCGGGTGCGTAGGCTACATATAAAAACAGAAAACCTGCCCCCTCAACTATGAAACAACAGAAATCTGCATATTAAGTTGTGGCGTCTGGTTTATTTTTAGGCACACATATCAAAATGGAGGAGTTCTAAGAGCTTATGAAATGTCTAACATTTTTATACAGAAATAGCTACAGACATACGCAATTCAAGTTTAAAAACTCTGACTAGAGAGTTGTCAGCGAATAAAATTAATATTCAAACCCAAAATTAGATATAGATCTATATGTTTATACAGTAGACATCTTAATGTTGCTTTTAATAATATTTTGAAGCTAGTAGATTTGTGTTAATTTGAATATCTAAAACGTCCATAGTATAACGACGAAGCGATCTGTTGTTTTGTTGTATACTGTACTGTACAGAAGGACTGACATTTTTCTGAATTCAAAAAGGATGACTCTTGTCGAGATCCATATAGTAGATTTCGCTACATACACATTATTTGATAAATCTAGAGACCTTTATTACAAAAGCTCCATTTTCTATTCTTTAGTAATGGTTTCGAAAACATATTTGTGCATAATATTAAAAAATAAACCATGAGAGAAATAATCATGAGAGAAGTATGCTTAGATCTAATTACTAACTACAAATTACAAACTATTTCATTCATCATTTATAACTATGTAAAATCATAGGAACTCTGGAACAGGACCGCATATTGCGGCGCATAAATCCGAATCCGTACCGGCTTTACATATTGTTTGTCCGACCTTTGAATATCTTCTCATATTATGCGAGCGGGTGGTCTTTAACTATCTAATCTCAATTTAATATAATCTGCTAATTTAAAAATCAGTCAAATTTACGGTATATTGAAAAAAGAAAAGGAGTGACATCCGCCATTTGCCGCAACGTTCGGCGTAAGTTATTCCCCTTGATATGCTTGATTTTTGTTTTAATTTTTTTAGTAATGAATACCAGATGAGTGCCTAAAATATTTATCTATGGATCATGTTTTAATATTCCCTTTTTCAGTTAGGCAAAATTAGTTGAACCATATTACTAAAGTGTCTGAACAAATCAAAACACGAATACGCCCGTTATAATGCCGCCTATACATGTCAACACGTGTAAACAATAAACCGTTAACGTTATATCCGGACGATACCTGATAGTTGACAAAAATAACGGGAACAAAATTCTGAAAATATAGTAATCAATTGTAGCCAAAGGGGATAAACTCATGCCGAAAACGTTGCGGCAAATGGCGGATGTCACTCCTTGTCTTTTTTATAATACCGTAAAATTTGACCAGTTTTAAAAGAGACAGATTGGGTTTTCAATTCGATAAAAACATATTTGTGCATAATATTAAAAATAAACCATGAGAGAAATATTCATGAGAGAAGTATGCTTAGATCTAATTACTAACTACAAATTACAAACTATTTCATTCATCATTTATAACTATGTGGTAAAATGTTTAATAACCGGTCAGAGTTCAAACCATTATATTACAGTAACGGCCTACCATATAATATAACTTAGCACGCGCGCTATGACGTCAGACTAATTTTTCTTCGAATAAAAATGTGCAACATTAAATAATAGTTTACGCGATGTACAGATTATAAGTAAAAAGATTAAATATTCTGAAAAGTTGTTCTTAAATGTGTCATAAAATAATATAATCAAAATCGTACTAATATTTTCATCCGATCATACCCTCGAAATAAATTCGCTCCGTAGTGTATCTCACCGGAAGTTTTGAAAATAGATGTCAAAATTTGACAGCTCAACTTTTTTTGGATAGTTATGGAATCATATGAAGAAATTCTACAAGGATAATACAGGTACAAATCTTTATATCTATTCTGTTAAAATGTACTTCCGTTTTGGATCTGTATACTGTTAGACTTTAATTCATTTCATTTGAATTTCCCGGACCCGGGTAGACTTACCATTTTTGTTCCAACCCCTTGGCCTTGTGTGTATTTGTGATACTTTTGAGAACTCTTAATTCTAAACTTAAATATGATAGCTTTGCTTCATTTAAATAAAATTAAAGAATATAAAATCTGTGACTATTCTAAATGCATTGGTAAAGTTGAATTTATGTAGAGTTATTGAACTTATTCCATACATTTATTTATGATAACAAAAAATTAAAATCATATTCAGAATTCATTAACAAATATTATCTCACAATTTAGCATCATTTTGTCCCTCCACCAAAGAAACTTTGATTTTTTTTGTACATTTATTCAACAATTGCTCCAGACATTCAGTATTGTTTATGTCCTGTCCTAGTCTGACATAGATCATGGCCCACTTGCAAAGTTAGATAAAACACAGGAACTTGAAATTCTATCAAATAACCAATATTAATTATAATATCCAAATATACCCCCTATATACTATAAAAAACACTGTGTTTTTTTTTATAGTATATAGGGGGTATATTTTGCATATTATCGTTAATAGTGATAGAATTTCAAGTTCCTGTGGATAAAATGTTTTAATTACTGCTGTAAATCTGCCTTGAATGAAATGAAATTTTGTTATTGTCATATCAAACAATGTATTTATGTTACGAGCCTTCTATAACAGAACGACAAAACAATATAAAAGTAAATTTTATGCTAAAGATATGTTGTCATGGGAATTAGGTACTTACATATCAATCGAAGAGATACAGTTATAGAACCAAAGCCACTGATTTCCCAAGTTTAGTAAATGCTTCCTTTCCCCAGAAAAACGCGAAATAAATGAAGTTTTAGTGTGGGAGTGGGAGTGTATGTCAGAAATGATTTGGTTTAAAAAGGTCAATAATCTGTGCAAAATTATAAACAGTGTTCATTAACGAATCACATATAATATCACGTCGAAATACGGGGATATATACCTTTCCTCAAGTTACTAAAGTGTGATTACATGTTTATGAATCTTCATGCATATATCACGGAACCTTAAAACAATATGGGCCATTCAATGTTTATAATGTCCTGACGTAAAATTATTTCTTTTTGGAAAACAGTTCTTTTGAACGTACAAAACTGAACCACCAAATTTTTTGTAGAAAAGTTGTACATAATTTTTCGAGCCTTGGGACATTGTCTGATTTTGATACGTTCATTAGCGAGGTGTGGACATGAACAAACAGAGACATTAATTATTTCCTCGACTCAGGAAGTTATGTCCAATCCTTAAGATTAAATGTCCGTTCATTCGGAAATACAAATGAAATAAATGTAATGAAAATTGAATATTACACTGCCTAGCACATAATCCCAATAAATTGACTGTATCTAGATTTTTTCCTTATTTTTCCCATTGACTATGTCTTTAAAACTTCAATGGATGTTATAGTAAATGTTCAATATTAATAAAAAAAAAATAGATATCAATGCGACGTGTAGACAACAACAGAAACTTTGCTTTAATTCACTGCATATGTGAAATGGATTTGACCAGCTAAGTATTTGAAACAGCCTAATCAAAGTTTAGGGGATACTGGAAAACTTGCAAAATAACCCCAAAAATGCAAAACCAAACAAACCAAAAAACATCGCCGACATGGAGATTCAAAATTGTTTTGAGGATGGATTCCACATATATATATATATAATAGGCTCGGCTCTACAACATAGAAATACGCTGATCTTTTTAGACTCGTTAACCTCACGAAGTAATATGCACGCATTACGATCTTTAGATTAGAAATTATGTGATTCTCTTGTTAAGGATGATTTTACGCGTACCACAACATGTTTCAACTCCCTTTGGTACGTGTAGATTCAGAATCTCAATAACTTACATGTCAGTCGAGTGAAAATTGGACTTGATATTCTTCTATAATAAACCGATACTCTTTTTCTCTAACAATAAAAAGATTTACAGGGTGCGTTACAGGATTGATGTCGTACATAATATACAAATGTATGTAATTATTCGTATTTTTTTCCACAAAGAAAGTCAAATAAGAGACTGAAAACAAATTTTGTTTTGCGTAAGGCGCTGTTTTGAAACTGAACTCATTCATTCCATTCTATTAAAGTGCTAAAATTGTGCAATCTCAGGGCCGGCAAAATCTGATTTTGACTTTCTTGTCCGTTTTTAGCTCGACTATTCGATAAGAATAAGTAGAGCTATTGCAGTCACCCGAGCGTCGGCGTCGGCGTAACCACTTATGTTAAAGTTTTTGTAATAGTTCAAATATTTTCAAAGTCCATTGACATATGGCTTTGAAACTTTGCACACTTGTTCACCATCATGACCCCAACCTGTAGACAGGAGGAGGTAACTCTATCAAGCATTTTGACAGAATTATGCCCCTTTTTCGACTTAGAATTTACATTAAAGTTTTTGTAAGAGTTCAAATATTTTCAAAGTCAATTGACATATGGCTTTGAAACTTTGCACACTTGTTCACCATCATGACCCCAACCTGTAGACAGGAGGAGGTAACTCTATCAAGCATTTTGACAGAATTATGGCCCTTTTTCGACTTAGAATTTACGTTAAAGTTTTTGTATTAGTTCAAATATTTTCAAAGTCCATTGACATATGGCTTTGAAACTTTGCACACTTGTTCACCATCATGACCCCAACCTGTAAACAGGAGGAGGTAACTGTATCAAGCATTTTTTTTTACTATCAAGCACTAAGAATAGTCGAGCGTTGCTGTCCTACCGACAGCTCTTGTTTTGTGTGTGAAGCATTTTAAACTTGTTACATAGTTAATTCTTAAAAAATTTTACTTGTCCGTACAGGCTGTGGGACAACCTGGGTAATACGGACGATTGTTTTTGCCGGCCAAGGTGTAGAGTAAAAACCAAGGTGTACAGAGTTGCGTGGCTCAATACTGCTACAAACGGTGCGATATCCGAGTGTTTCCTTCTTTCTTTAAAAAGCAACAGTCTGTCTGCATTTTCGTATTGAAATTAATCATCAAAGACTAGTCCTAGAAGCTGCACTGCTCAATTGAAGTTTTCGTAATTGAATTTCATAAATAATATAGACCCGCATGTTAGACTGCAATTCAATTTTAGGAAAAGTACGATGATTCATCGGTCGTTCATTTTACAAAGAATCTAAAGTGCACATATGAGCCGCATCACGACAAAACCAACATAATGGGTTTGCGACCAGCATGGATCCAGACCAGCCTGCGCATCCGCGCAGTCTGATCAGGATCCATGCTGTTCGCTTACCAACTCTATTACATGTAAAGAAACTGATAGCGAACAGCATGGATCCTGACCAGACTGCGCGGATGCGTAGGCTGGTCTGGATCCATGCTGGTCGCAAACCCATTATGTTGGTTTTGTCATGACGCGGCTCATATATATTTTAACATGCACGTGCAAGCTCAGCTGCATCCAAATACTATTTTATCGTAGTAAAAAAAAGAAGAAGAATAAATTAATGTCGGAAATATACACTGCGTTGAAAACGTGACAAAAAAAGCAGTAGTCAAATATTTGGCTAACATGAAAAAAAATGAGGAAGTCAAATAATTATCTATTCTAACACGACTTCATTCACTGATTTTAGATTTCCTTCGTAATTTGTTCGAGATTAATAAGCATTCGTCAGATAATATATTGAATTTCAATTAACAGGATTTCTTCGCTATTGACCATTAATATCATGACTCTCCAAATCTGCCGATCGACCCAGTATTGTTCATGTACTTGTCTAGTCGTGATTCCTAGCCTTATTTGAGAAATGTCTATATCCAAAATATGAAATAAATTCATTAAGTTATTTCAGAGATTTGTCTATGTCTTTATGTACCTCTTTCTTAACAAATTACATAAATTTACAGACGGTTTTCTGAATAGAACTGTCAGTAGAAAGGAAGAAAATAGCTATTTTTCATATAATATTCAGACATTTGCATTGAAGTTTCGTAACTTTATCTTAGCAACAATAGAAAATAGATGGAAAATAGAATCGACATTAACGAATATGTTTGTTCCGGTGGTATATCCCGTGAATTGTATCCTCATGAATATACACTTAATTTCTGTCGGAAGTTTGATATTTTTTTCTCGTTTGTAAAGATTTGTTCGTTTTTCGTTTTGATTTGTTTCTGAGAAAAAAGGCAAATACAAGTTGTATAGTAATTTTCAGTTACATGAGAAATCAAATAGGCCTAAACGATATTCGAACGATCTTCTAAAATATTGAAAATCATACAAATCAACGTGCTTAAATGGCCTTATTTTTGTAAGGAGTGTATATGGGACTAAGTGATTCTTACGAATTGCTGATTGTTTCGAAATACAGGACTACTTTTCGTTATTGAAACCATGCCATTAACAAGTTGCTACAAAAAAACAAAAAACAATTTCAATACAAACTTTACTATAAATTATTTGCGCACCAATTTTTACTCCTTAGCATAAACATTTACATGTAGCTATATTTTCCGTCCAATTAAGGCCTGTGGTCCTATTAAATTACGTATTTCTGGTTCTTAACGGATGTATACATTCGTATAAACGTTTTGGAAATGTCATTATTTTTATTTATTTGTAACTGCACTTTTTTTCCCAACAAAACACCAATGCTCTTTGGGTTCATGCTTATTTATGCTATGTTACATTTAAATTGTTTTCACCGACAAGGCATACCTTTTTTTAGATTAATAGAGTCACGTATGTAAAAGGAAGCATCCTATTTTAGATATACTTGCCATGGTGAAACGATGTTCAATATACTTGAGCATTTTACTTCAAAAGGTCCTTGTCACATTAGTTATTCAATATTGATTGCTGATCTCTAACTCAGACTTTTTACTTTGACATGAAAAGAGTAATCTGCTTCCATTTGTGAAAAGTCTATTCTCTAGATAAGACAAGGTGTCCATCAAAGCCAATTGAGACTGTTCCGAATGTCAAGGTCGAACGCTCGGAAAAAGCAGACGACAAACTGATTCTGATTTGATCACGTGTTTTCTTAGACTTTTACTAGCTGTACAAATTGTGTAAAATGATCTATCGTTACAAATTATTTTAGCTCAACTGTATTTACATATGAATATATATTTTCATCCGGGCGTGGACATCTGAATCCACTTGAGCAGCACGCTTTGATTTGTTTAATGGCCATTACATTCATATGTAGCAAGAGTTCATAACTCTGTCACAACTTTTGTTGAAAGTGTGTCTTTGCGGTATTTAAAAAGTTTATTTTGAAAACTTACCCACTTAGTAACTGAACCCTTTGGCTATAGGTTTTGTAACATAATATTTTTTATACTTACAATCAACACCCAATTCTTCAACATCAGTTGCATGCAAAAGTAAAAAGTTGTCCATTTAGCGACAAAACAGTGAAGTTGAAGGCTACAGTATCTATTTTTCTTTGGTTGATTTTGACAAAACTTTGCTAACTTTTCCATTTAAAATTTAATTATTTTTTCATCATCCACCATATATATGGGACTCTTTGAGATATTGCTTTGAAACATGGGATACTTGCTTTGAAACATGGGATACTTACATTTGATTTTTACAAAAGTTTTAGACAAAAGTACATACCTATGTCATTTATTCCTTTTTTTTGTCTTGCATGTTTTTCAAATCCCTTACCCTAATTAAACCAATAAAAACCCAACAAAAACCCTCCCCCCTAAAAAAGAACAAAAACAAAACAACAAACAACACCCCCCAGAAACAACAACAACAACAACAACAAAAACTCCAGAAAACAACAACAACAACAACAACAAAACAACAAACACTTAAGATCATGACTTCTCACACACATTTATTCACAAACCTTTCTTTACTTAGTGACCTTTTCCTTTTCCATTTTAAACTCTTATAATGTGAAACGTTTTTTAGAATACGAATGAGACTTGCGATCTCGACAGTTTCCGCTTCTTATTAAGAAATTTTATCAGTGGGACTCTTTGAGATATTGCTTTGAAACATGGAATACTTACATATGATTTTTACTTAAGTTCTAGACAAGAGTCCAAATGCAACAACAACAAAAACTACAAAAAACAACAACAAAACAACAAACATCTAAGATCATGACTTCTCACGCACATTAATTCACAAAGTTTCTTCACTTAGTGACCTTTTCCTTTCCCATTTTAACTCTTATAATGTGAAACGTTTATAACAATATGAACGAGACTTGCGATCTCGACAGTTTCCGCTTCTTATTAAGAAATTTTAAGACTGTACCCCTGGGGAAATGTAAATGCGGTAAGGTCTGGTTCCGACATGCCAGTAATGACTTTCCTCTATTAGCCTTTTGATACGTTTATGAACGAAGGCTCAGTTGTCGTTACAAGGTGTGTTTAATTTTACCCAAGACAGTCAGATATAGAATTTGCCTTTTCAAGTAATGGTTGAAAAAAGTTTTTTTCTGGCTTGATGGGCTGTAGGATACAATGTTCTCGAACAACTACAATAGTCTGTATTGTTAAAACTAGTCCCCCTAGTGCTCTCTTTGAATAAAGTTTATTCTTCTGAGAGTGAACGTGTTCATTTTGTTTCCTGTTGCTAAATACTGGAAAGACGGAGATCTAAGAGTGCAAGTTTCGGTTTTGACTGTAAAAAATATTCGTCCCAAAGAAGTGACTTGGCGCTATGATGGGAAGTTGATATTTTTTTTTTTGGAAATTGGCATATCTATTATATGATTCAGTAAAATCATGATAAGAGAGAATGTTGAAATAGGTGATATGAATGACTATGATATTAACAATGGAATGCACATTTAATAATAATAATAATAATAATAATAATAGTAATAGTAATAATAATAATAATAATAATAATAATAATAATAATAATAATAATAATAATAATAATAATAATAACAATAATAAGAATAATAATAAGAATAATAATAATAATTAAGAAAAAGAAGACGAAGAAGAAGAAGTATAACATAAGAAGAAGATAATTAAAACTGCATAAAAGTGTACGGTCACGGTTTTCCGTTAGTGCCAGCGGGTTCTTCCCGAAATCGCATAGCGCGACAGTACAATGGCGGAAGCCCACCATTTTATTATCGGACTGTCACCATCGTATTGTCGCGCTTATTGTCATTACCGTAATTTCGCTCATCACCAACTTTCTGTCACGCTTTCCGTCAAAATCGTACTGTCACTCTTTACCAACGCACTGTCACACTTTCCATCTCATAGACACTTTCGTACTGTCGCTCTTAAAAAACGCGCTGTCACGCTTTCCGTCATTGTCACTTTCGTTAAGACGCTCTTTACCAACGTGCAGTCACGCTTTCCATCTCATTGTCACTATCGTAATGTTGTTTTTTTACCAAACACACTGTCACGCTCTCAGTCGTATTGTCACTATCGTACTGTCGCTCTTTACCAACACACTGTCACGTTTTTCTATCGTACTGTCACTATTGTACTGTCGTTCTTAATCCATGCACTGTCACGTTTTCCATCGCATTGTCACGTACTTCCTCTTTATCATGCGTATAATATTCTGTTTAAGTGTTATATAAGTATTGAGAGAAAAATCTTGACTGAATTGATAATAACACATAGTAGGCAGTCCGATTTGAAAAATTCCAATTCCAAGAGCCTCTTGACAATTGTCCATACATGTACCACTCGAGCATACCTACATGTATTATACCTATACATGTACATGTATTAATTATCCATGCATTCTGACCAGGCCTTTTATTGTTGACTAAGTAACTTAAGTTTTCTTAAAATTGATAATGGGCAGTTCTTAAAACGGAAGCTGGACAAATCCATTTAAGAAATGCAACAGCTTAAGGATTAATTGTTTACGATTGCAATGATTTTTAGCTCGACTATACGAAGTATATGGAGAGCTGTCTTACTTGCCCCGGCGTCGGCGTCCGCGTCCAGATTTCAGATTAAAGTTTGGTGCAGTAAAATATTTTTCACTATAACTTTTTCATTTATTAAGGTATCAACTTCATACTTCAAATATATGTTCCTTATCATCAACCACATCTTATGTGACAGGGTTCATAACTCTAGCACCAATATTATCAGATTATCTCCCCTTGAACTTAGAATTTTCCTTAAAATATATTATTTTTTACTATAACTTTTTCATTTCTTAAGACTTCAAATGTATGTTCCTTATCATCAACCACGTCTTATGTGACAGGGTTCATTACTCTAGCACAAATATTTTTAGATTTGTCTCCCCTTGAACTTAGAATTTATCTTTAAAAATATTATCTTTTACAGTTACTTCTTTATTACTTAATGAAAGGATCAACTTCATACTTCAAATGTTTGTTCCTTATCATTAACTACATCTTAGATTCATAACTCTAGCACCAATATTGCAAGAATTATCTCCCCATTAACTTAGATTTTTTTTACTTGAAAAATGTTACTTTTTATTATGACTTCTTTAGTTTTAAAGGTATCTGCCTCAAATTTCAAATACACATTCCTTATCATCAACCAGATCTTATGTGACAAGGTTCATAACTCTTGAAGCAATATTTTCAGATTAATCTCCCTTTGAACTTAAAATTTTTCTTTAAGAAATATTATAACTTCTTTACTTTTTAAGGTATCTTCTTCAAACTTCAAATATGTGTTTCTTATCATTACACACGTGTTATGTGACAAGGTCCATAACTATAGTGTGACTATTTCCAGAATTATTTCCCCTTGAACTTTGAATTTATATTAATGACTATATCTTCATGTCATAAGAAAAAATATATTTATATCATAATTGGTTTTTCTTTTATATTTTGTATTCCTTTCTGCGTCCAGTATGTAAAGTGTCGAGCTTGGCTGTCTCCTGTGACAGCTCTTGTAAGAACTCGCTATTCATGTCTTAGTAAACAATTTCTTTAATTTGGTGAGCAGGTCTGTGTTTTCTTTGAATGTTGTAAGAATGAATTTAAACTCACTTTGATAGTGGATAGGTCACAATGGTTACATTTTCCATAAGTATATGTATATATTTCAAATATTAAAGACAACAACAACAACAACAACAACAACAAAAAACAATAGAAACGTTTCATTTAGATAGTCTTATAAAGTATTTCTTGAAAAAAATATTGTCAAAGGTTGTAAGCGTTTCATTGTGATTGAACATTTATACATGAATGATGAATATCAATATTTGAGCCGCGTCACGACAAAACCAACATAATGGGTTTGCGACCAGCATGGATCCAGACCAGCCTGCGCGGATGCGCAGTCTGATCAGGATCCATGCTGTTCGCTTACAGACCCTATAACTAGGAAACTCGCGGATGCGCAGGCTGGTCTGGATCCATGATGGTCGCAAACCCATTATGTTGCTTTTGTCGTGACACGGCTCATTTTATTTTAGAGCCTTCTGCTATATACAGTATAGATATGTCATATCGTATCATGTATCTCATATTTATCATCAACATCCATGTATGATTGTTTTATGGTTTGGTATCACGTATATGATACTAAATACTATCAACATAATATGGATAATTTTCATTTTATAAAAACTGTTAATCTTTGCTGCACGAATTTAGCATATTTCTTGGACGCGATATGGTTTGTACATGTAGTTTGCAAATTTGGAATGTTCAACATTTTTCCCCATTGGAAATATCACAAAAATGTTAGTTTGCAATATTCTAAATATCACTGTTTGATGAACTTAAACAATTTTAATGTCAATGCTAAACAAAGAAATGGTTCTTTTACGAGTGTTAAAGATCACATCCAATTAAAGGTCGTGAAAAGAAAATATTCCATTGAGGCCACTATTTCGTTCCGGTTTGAATAGTTAACTTGTTAAATTAATTAAGGTACCACATTTTTCTATGACCATGTAACGTCGTTTTTTTTATAACAGCACTGCCGCATGAACGTTGCCAGTGTCATTTATGCAGTGATTTTTAACGCATTTAAGTAGGGTCTTTTTACGTTTAAAACACATACGATGGTGATAATTTATTTCTGCAAAGTTTCGGAACTACAGTTGTAGTTTTTTCTTCTTTTGTGTGTATGACCACTTGACCAAACTAGAACAAGATTTCTTAAAATTGAGAGGTAAATTCTGGCAAAGATTTAGTAAACCGGTTTACACCTTTCTGTAAAAGAGCGTGTAAAATTATTTTTTGCATGACAAAAAGGGGAAATAAACTGAGCAGTCTTATTGCAGGACTTACTGCTTTAAACAACTTTACCCATACTTTTGAAGGTTTGAATATGCGAAAAGAAGCTAATGCGAAAGGTTAAATCCAAAGGGGGGGGGAGGGTCCTCATATACCGTTCACATCCTAAAATAACATAATTGCTTAAATAGAATAATAAAAATGGTACGTTGTATTTATATTTTACAGTGATGTGTTTAGGTTATTCTACAATTATACATGTATAATGAAATCTTTTAAAAAGCAACAAATGTCGATATGTAAATGTAGGGTTAGCAAAAATGGGAACAAATTATTTCTTGTCTCGCAAAAACTATAGCACCAACTGTTGACCGTTACGATTTCATTGCAAATACTGACACATCGTGAATAATAACGCTCGCGCGACGGCAACAGCGCGCGCAGCTGTGATGAAAAAACTATAGCGCTGTTTGCCAATAAAATTTTCATATCTTTGTATCTTATTGTTTCACATTGGAATACATCTGTGATGCGATAGGCATATGAAATATTGGAATAATTTCATTTACATCAAACCTACATGATAATTGATAATAGCGAGAAAGTTTTTTTTTTCTTCAAATTTATATTACATACGGGAATTTTAAACAATTTTACTAACACTGGAAGTTATAATGGATGATTACAAGCATAGTGCTATTGAAGCGTGCGTATTTCATCTTCATTCTGTATGTATTATATTTCAAGTTAGTTATCTTTTGCTATTGTACTTTTTTCTTTAAAATAAGAACTCACGCGAAGGTTTTATTATTTATATACATTGTATATGTTTTGCTTCAGTTTTATAAACATGCAACGAACGTTATTAATGAATACATGTTTTACTAGTATACTCTTCTTTAATATGTTATATATAGCCTTAATATAAACCACTTACTCTTTACATTACACTTTAGCTTAGAAATATATTCGCAGGGATACACTGTGATTTTTGAAGCGAACTTACAACACCTTTATTTTGAAAAAATATTTTTACATGTTTGACAAATTCAATTAAATTGACGTTGTTTTCAGTTTTATTAATATCTTATTACTTTAAAGTTGAGTATTCGAAGTACATTTATGAAAGGTATATAACTGTAGAAAAAAAATATGCAAATGGTTTAGGAAACTTGTATATATATATATCTACACCCCATGCGACGCTTGTCATGTTTTAAGCAAAGTATGACGAAATCCACTATTTTCACCTTTTTTGTACATGGTAACTAATGAAATAAGGGTCATTGTTACATGTACAATATTTAACAAGGCATGGCCCGTTTGAGGGTGCCATCACACATTAAAGTTTTTTTTTTAAATCAAGAGGTTTTCCCTTAAACCAAAATTTACACAAAGTTTTTTTTCTCCCCTTTTGGAAATATACCCTGTTTTTTCCAAATTTAAAGGAATGCCCACTTTCCCTTCTTCTGAAAAAGGTAGGGAAAAAAGATGATTTTAGTGCCCTGAGACATTTTTAGAACTTATTTCTTTTTTTAATTTTACAAAAAATGGCTGAAAACTAGTAGCAAGGTTACATGGTATATAACTTAAATTTTTTTGATTATTTTTGTAAACCATCTTTCACATTTATGTTTCAATGACCTTTTTGTATTGGCATGTATATCAACATTTCAATCAGAACTACAACTATTTAGCTCTTATTTTTTGTTAAGCTTTGAAACCATACTGTACTGTTGTACTGAATACTTTATTCGTTAACTTTTAATAAAGAGAATTATTTAGAGCCTGGACTAAAAATCTTTATAAATAGTTTTTGAAATTGATTTGATATTACTTTAATCTATTGGATTTAGTTTTTCCCGTTACAGTTTCTGTATATATGATTCAGTTATGAATCGGACAAACGAGATAGAAGGCAAAAGGGATGGACATCGAGTTCATGTACACTGTGAACATTAGCAGCTGTCCTTCCCTTTTGCAAAAACATACGTTTAGTATCTACATGTATATATAAGTAATAGATTATAATGAAGTATGTCTTTATTACCGATAAACTTGCACGTTTAATCACAGTGACAGGAATTATTAAAGAGAAAAAAATGCAATAATGCTAGGAACAAAATCATTAAAGTTAACGTAATACCACATAAGTCTGAAAACTATCTAATTGGATTGGAAAAGCCATCTGAAATTGAAAATGTCACGCATTTTATAGTTTATAAGTAAGAGATGTGTCTTTAGGGCACGGATGCTTGTACATTCCACTGCTTTGTTAGTTGTCCATGGACGACGGGATGCCTGCCGGACGGACATTTAGGCTAATATGTAGCATAAGCCTCTTCTCCCCTTAAGTCGTGTGTGTGTGTGGAGGGGCGGGGGGGGGGGGGGTCAGAAAAAGTTGTTATGTGTGCTTTGTATTCACGATACTCCTGAAGCATGAATATTCTGTATGTAAAAACAGTAAATCAAATCAATCTTCATAACAATTTGGTATACAATGACTGGATAACAAAGGAACAACTCACCGGGGGATAATAGAATCTTATTACGCTTTCTCGGTTAATGTCTGACAGTGGTCTTCTTAACCGTGTTTATTTATTTATTTATTTATTTATTTATTTATATTGTCATTATATAATATATATAGACAACACATATTGGCACAGATCTAAATTATGTGGCGCTTTTGTTCTGTTCTATCCAAATTTTCATAATTCCTCATTTCAGGCTTTTTTGTCCTCATTCATCAGCATTCATACTGTAATAATGTTTGGTCTTAAAATTATTTTACGTCACTTTAAATAATTTAGTTGCATAAAATAAAACCGTGAAAAGTTACCCCCAGATCGAAATTAGGCTTTTCTGCATTGATTTTTACGTAAAATTGAATTATCATTTGTGCCAAAACTTCTTAATTCCATCTTGAAACCGTTTAATTGCGTTTTAATAGCTTGTAATCTTATAATTTACCGGTACGTATTATCTATCGAAAAATGCGTGTGATTTTCTACTATGGCGGGCATATTATGACGGAGAAGTGAAGCGTCTGTTTGTACAGATGTGATAAGTCATTAAATTTATAATGGAATATATTTATTTTAGCCAACTTTGCGATATTTTTTCGGTAATAAAAGTTGTCTGTTGAAAATGTTTATGTATTATGTATTTTATGGTGTACGGTGTTAAGTTAGCGACATGGAACCATTAGGCATTGGCATTGTTCAGTGTAAAAATAAAGCTTCAAACATAAAACCGTTTCAACAGATTTATATCATTATCATTTGGCGTTTAATTATATTTTTGTCGAGATCCGTTGCTAGGGAGTTCTTCGATAATTAATACAGAATTACGCGACTTTTATCAGGCCGAGTGCCATAATTCTAGAGGTTTGGTCTTATTAGTTTTAACCACCTGCGGATAAGCAATGCACCTGTATCTCTGAATCATATTCTCGTGCCTGCACTAAAGTCATTGATGACCCTCCCGGGATTCCGTATCTGTTCGCTGTTAGTGTTAAGCTTTAATCTGAGAAATACTCGAGTAAGATAAGGGATTCATATTTTATAGACAACAGCTTGCATTAATATCATCTTCATCAAGATTCACACCGGTTTGTTATCACACATCATCATAAGATTTTATTTTAGATTTTTTCTTCAGTCTGTTATGTTGGATACTTACCAGCTTAAATTCTAAAAATGAAATCAACTGAAATATTCCCAATTAAATTATCTCACTATTTCTTCTATACAGAATTCTTATTCATTTGTTGTAAAAAGGGGCCTTGGACATTTTTGAAAATATGAACAATGATTAAAAGACGTTTTTTTCTTTCTTTCACACTTGTATTTGTGAGGAATATATATATATATATGCTAATAATTGCCTTTAAACTAAAGATCTGGTGCTATTTTTACTTCAGTTTTGCAATTGTATTTTTTGTTGTTTTTACACTTCAATACTAGTAAGGTTTATCATATATTGTATGGTTTAAAATGTATAAAACTATATATCTTCTGCAAAAATCATTGTTCAAATTTAGTTTATCGTGACATTTATTTGAAGAATACTTTGTTATATTCTTGCAACATATATTTTGACCATGCACGATAATAGTCTTTATCCTTTATTTCAGAATGATCGTTCCATTTAACAACATATCCCCGTCGCTCTACACAAGGACTGTTTTAACCTGCGAAAAGTAAGTGAACGTATACTTTCTTGTTTGATATAATAAGTATCTATCTACCCGAAGTAATTTAATCAAATGGTTAGATGACCGGGTGAAAGCATTATAACATACGATACCCCAATTATCGCTGTATGATGTACAACTAAGCATCCTAAAACAACATTTTAGAGTACCCTGGACGCGAAACTAAATTATTAATGGTTTTGATGACCTCTTTAATAGCTACTGTGACCGACTTTACTCGTTACCCCATTCAGCTAATTGGATGGATATGAGGAAATAAAAATACCAAAATAAATTAACTTTTGAGCAGGAACATACTTACCATCGTCAGCAGGTAAGGCTGATATTGAAACGAAAATTTAGTTTCGTAGGTTCAAGGTGAAGGAATACAGAAAACGTATGCTAATAATTGATAAATATGAAAGCGTGTAAGTTATGAGACAGGTTTTATCTTAATTGCATCATATTTCGAGACGGCATTTATCGTATAATGGATTTTTGACAAGTATTTATATTCTTACGTAAGACAGATGCTCATTATGGGTTGGCGCATGAAATTAATTCAGACACCCGAAACCTGTATTAGACGAAATATGTTCTCTTAATCGTTTTATAGACTTAATATTGGCTGTAAATGACATTTTAAGCCGAGGAAGCATTCAGAAGACATCAAGAACGATAGCAAGTTTTGATAATGTAGGATTAATTGAATTTAACTTACTTAATATTTCTAGTCTAAAGTTTTAATTATTCATAATTGTAGATACATCACGGAACAGACTGGTAGGCCGGAAATTAAATTAGACCTGCTGATCTTGAACAATTTTGTAATACATAGATAAACTCATGAACAGTTCATCTGCATATTTTGGATATGAAGTCGACATGAATGCATCAGCTGGCGGCGAGATTGCCCCACAAAACAACTGGGAGGTTTTGCTCATGTTGCCACTTGTGATATTTGGTGTGGCAGGAAATATTCTTGTTATAATGGCGGTTGCCATGGAAAAGCGACTTCAGAGTGTTACAAACTACTTCCTGTTATCGCTTGCAATTACAGATCTTCTAGTCTGCATAATAGTTTGGCCCTTTAGCATTCTGAATGAGTTTCTAGGTAAGTTGTCAACTTCTTTCTATAATTTATATCATAATTCACTTAATTTATCATTATTACACATGCCATTTTAGCTCGTCTGTTTCGAGCTACATGTATTATGAGAGCTGAGTCGTCGCCATCCTTGTAGTTCACGTCGTTGTGTTCGTTGTCTAACAAAAAATTTAAAGAAGCACATTACCCAAACATTTAAACGGTGTAACTGAAATGATAAATTATCATTAAAAGGACAAGGGGGGTTAAAATGCTTGGTACAATTATAAAACAAGGCAACATACTCTGAAAGTTATTTTATTTGAGTTTTGTCCCTTTTTAACTTTTAAGATTTTTTTTGTTTAGGTTGGTTATTCCTAGAAAATTTGAGAAAAAGTCAAAAGATATTGTACTAATTCTTGATATAGCTATAAAAGAGAACGAGGAACATCTTCAGGACAAGGGACAAAACTAGGACAACAGTATTTTTACAGTTGATTGAATACTCAAATCGCGAAGTAATTTTCATCTTTTTGAATAAGAAGACAAGTGCATAACAGCTATAAAATCTTAACAATCTTGAAGATAATTTGTTTCAGTTTTTGAGATAGATAACTTGATACAGAATGCTCTTGAATGAATACTATTTCAGTATTTAATTTTTGTTATTTATACAATCGTCGATGTCAACAATATCAACATCACTACCAATAACATTATTTATAACACTGTAACAATTTTATGGCGACATCTTAATGTCCACTGACAGAGGAAAACTTGAGCACAACCGGTCTTCTATAAGGTCTTAACTAAAGCGAGCTGAATAACTTCCTCGTATAAAGTAAGAATAGCACAGCAGTCTCTCACTGGATTTGAGCCCAGTGAATTGAACTACTAGTACTCGCCCGTAGTTGACATGATCGACTTTGGGTATGACGACATTATTGTTGTGCTTGTGGTATTTTTAGTTTCAACTTTTCGGCATTTTCTAGTTGGGTGGTTCAAATATTCCTACTTGAATAATGTTGAATCACCCTTAGGATATGTTGCCTGCTTTTTAAATTTGTCTTTTGACGTCTTATCTGTGATACGCAGGCGTCATAACCTCTGATCCACTTTCAAAATTTCATTTTATTTAGTTCTGCCCATTGTTTTCTCGTTTAGGGCACACGCTTTCTATTACTTGGGGACCATACGCCGCTTTTCATGGAATGGCACGGAAGTGTCACATTGAAGGTTCCATGATAACCGCCGTATGAACACATCTGCGGATGTTTCTAAATTCAAAATTTTACTATTTCATGTTTAAATGTTGAATTCTGCTTAAGCCGGTGCTAGGGGGCGTGGACGGTAACTTGCACTTTCCAGTACCGTCCATGAACAGGCTCAATCAA
Organism: Ruditapes philippinarum; assembly: GCF_026571515.1. NCBI lineage: Eukaryota > Metazoa > Mollusca > Bivalvia > Venerida > Veneridae > Ruditapes > Ruditapes philippinarum. The sequence goes on from NW_026864386.1 coordinate 104,203, forward strand.
ACCGAGCCTGCAACATTTTCAATTATGCCGTGTTGGGCTTTCTATTTTTTGGCGATATCCGTAATCTGGATAGCTAAACCTTAGAAATGCCTCGGTACCATACGTGAACAAAACCTTCAATACAGAGAACGTTATCATTTATATATCACGCGGTTAAGTGCAGCGCAAAGAGATACTTCCAATCGCTCAAAGATTCAATCCTTTTTATCTCAAATATTTCAATAAAATGATCGTTCCTCACGGGATATTTAACCTATTTGAAAAAGTTTCTTTTTTTACTTGTAGAAATGATTTTTATCTTACACGTTTTGAGCCACGGGTAGCACTCAAACTATTTCTTTCTCTCTTTAACTGAAATAAATCAATCAAACAGTATGAACTTTGGAAAAATATGGACCAGTATTTTATACCAGATTCTAAATATTATCTTTAATATAAACTGTTATAATAAATAAGTATATCTGGGCACTTCAGGCTATCACGTTGTTAATGTAATGATCCACATACTAAACACATTATCAAACTTTTCATATGAAAGCCATTGACGTTTTAAGTGAAATAACTAGATTATAGATAACTAGCTTACAATGTTTTTATAGGTCGTTGAGACTATCTTAGCTTTTATTACAGCCAGGCACTTTTTATTCTATCCCGATCTCTAAAATATATTGTCTTATTTTTTATTTTCATTACACTTTAAAAGAGGGGAAATGTGGCCTAGTGGTTAAGGTGTCTGCCTCTAAACCCAGAGATTATGTGTTCGAGCCCTGATCGGGAAATGACCATGTTTCTTCATATGACACAAGTACTAGTTGGTTCCAGGCAGCGTCCTCGAAAGTGATTAATATAAGCTGCTAGAACTTGTTTCTCAATCAAGCTTAAAAATATGTTTAAACCAAACTAAACACTTTATAACGATTTCTATATAGTTCAATTATAAATCATTTGTGGAGTGATAATACCAGTAATTTTCCTGCGGCAACTGAATCTACCTATATTATCAGTCCACTATTGTCTAAGAGGAAAAATAACATGTGTTGTACGCCTGCTATACATGTATATAAAGTCATATTTTGCTTCAGAAATACCAAAAAATCTTTGATGATGTTTTGATGATGGACTCGGAGCATGCTAGATATTTAACAGCTGAAAAAGTAGCGCTGAGCATGCAGTGATGTGTCGTAAAGGTAGCAAAATGTTAACATAGTAGTATTTTGACTACTATTCACTAATGTTTATATACCATTTGCAAACAGAGAGCAAAATAAGCAAAGAGGGTTTATACATGTATATATTGCAAATGAGTATTTTTTTGGAAACTGTTACAAGGTTCCAAAGATAGGAAGATTTTGAAAGATTAAAATTAGTCAGATATTACCTTAACAAAACATGCGATTTTATTTTGATTTGTCAGGTATATAATTAATTGCCAAGTTACTGCTCTTAATCAAGGGTGATGTTTAGCTATTAACAAAAGAGACTAGTCGTCGACCTTAAGATATCTTTGAAGAAAGTACTTTGTTGGGGCACCACATCATCCGTGTCCATCTCATAGTTTCTGAATATAGAATTTCAACATCTTGCTTTACTACTGAGAATAGTCAAGTACTATGTCCTATCGACATTTATAAATTGAAAGCACTGTAGGCCGGTGTGACAAATGTGATCCGTGCCAAAAGTGCTCTAAAAGGACTACGAACCCTAATGAATAGTTATATTTCGGTTATTTTTTGGGTAATATAGTAATAGCTCGAAGCCACTCTCGTTTCCTTCCACAGTTTCGTATATCTTTTTGTATATTTGTCACGTGAGGGGTTATTTCTAACTGTGACGTCGTTATTTGATAAAATTCCAATATGGCGTCTCAAATACATGCTCAATATCAGGGTCCGTAATCCTTGATATCAATGTGTAATTCGAATACATTTCTTGTCTTTCTATGATACTTGAATCATGATCGAAATCTGAAGGCGGACACTTTGAATACCCCAGACATTCTGTCATCCGGTAATAGATATCTTGAGATCTTAACTTATTCAAGGCTAGGGAGAAATAATTGTCAGCGGATGCTAGGGAAAATTCTTTTGTATTATGTCTGTACGTTAATTAATATTGCGAGGCTGTGATCTCATTTCATTGAACAGTAATTTATATCAATATCTCTTTTCAATGATGATTGATATGTTTTATAGAGTTTTTATTTTACAGAAATTGTAGGTCAATAGCCTGTAAACGTGAGTAACAAAATTCTAAAATTCAGTAGGAAGTGCAGGCACCTCCGTGGCCAAGTGGTTAAGTTCACTGACTTCGAATCACTATTGTCACTTACTGCTGAAGGTTCGAATACAAAAATGGACTAAAAACTCTTGTACGTGAGAAGCTATCCAGCTAGCTCATGTATGGAAGGTGTTTTAACTCGGTTGGCCGCTCGTGACTGACATACTGCAAGGAAAGTGAGGCTTGGAAGTCTTTATATGACCGTCTTTTGTTAATGTTACTGTGGACCAAACCCCGTCTAAATGTAGACAAGATCACGTGTTACTGTAGGCCAAACCACGTGTAACTGTAAACTATACCACGTAAAATAAATTAGATATTACAAATACACATTAGGTGTATATCATGTTGTATAAAAGTTCATTTCATCTCTCTCTCTTATGTTTCATTATATCAATTTCTCAGGTTGTTCGCTTCATAAAGCAGAAAATCTTTACATTCCGTTGCTTACTGTATTACCAAATTGTCATTTGGATAATAGTTTAAATAATTTGTCGACTTAAGTCTGATTTAATGTCATCTCCAATCTTCATAAGAACAATTCAGTCACTGACCCTTTATAATTAACGTCTGAATTAGCTTATCAACATCAGCATGTGAATTACAAATTACTTGAGACAAAATTGTATTAGAATTCAGCCTCTATTATTAAGACTGTCTCATTTTATTCTTTAAGTTTCAGATTTATTTAGATTATACTACTGTCTGTTTTACCCATTATGCCCCAGAAATGTCTTAAATCTATTCATTTTTTGCGTTCTGTTTCCAAAATATATACTCATTGGTGAATTACCTAAACCATCTTTCGCTTCTGTTGCTTTTGGACAGTTAGTTCAGAAATTGTGGATAAGTATTTTGTATTGAAGTCAAAATAATATACATTTTGTACTTTGTTTTCATTTTGCTACTTTTACAAGAAATAATTTCACACAAGTGCTATATACTTCAGGAGTTTAGCATATGACATGCTCTCAAACAATAATGTTGAATGTTATTAAACTCATGTTTGCTCTTTCCAAAGAAGGAAAAAATATTCTATACATAGGCATAGTGTGCATTTGATGCAAATGATGTTCTACAATACACGATTTATTAAAAAGAAAAACAGAAAAAAGACACATTTAACATTTCTGCTGCCTATGTTGTAATGAATTTCAAACAAACCATTTTATGTAAGACGGTAAGCCAATCAACAAGTTTACCAAATAGCAGTGTATCATAAAAAATATAATTTATGCCCATTAATATTTTTTGGGTGAAAAAAAGAAAGAAAAGAAAGTAAGCACTTTACCATACTCATTCTTTAGATAAGTTATTACGCCCATCTATTGGTGATACGTTTATTCCTCAAAAAAAGTAAACATGTATTTGAATTTACTGTGAATATATTTAGTGAATTAACATTCCCTTTATTTATGAATAAAATTGTCAGAGAACGAAAGTCGAGCCGTTCCATAGATTTTAAAGCAAGAATACCTGATGAAACTATTGGTCTAGGAATTTTGGAAATAAATCTGTTATTAAACCTTTCAATGGTTAGACTTTTTAAAAACCAAATATGCATGAATCATTTTTAGCTTGACTGTTAGGGAGAGCTATTTTATATGTACTCACGGTAAGTTTTTGCGTGCAAGTTGGTATCTTAAAAGCTACTGAAGCTTCACGTATTTATTTAAGAGCATAATTGAAAGTTTCTGTCCAAGGCTTATAACTCTAGAATTGACTATAATTATGAAATTAGATTTCTGTAGGAATACGGTATGGGTATGCAAAAAGATGTGTGTGATTTTGTATCGGTAATATAATTATCAATGCTGAAGTTTCTTTTTATCCGTTGCTCAAATTTTTACAGTAAACGCTCACCTTTAATTTAAGATTCTTTATAATGATGTACGTCTGTACGTATTATTTATTTAACACTGTTCAATAAACAACAACAACAACAAAAAATTCCCCCAAAAAGCTGCATAAGCCAACTTACTGCACTATGCAGTTCAAGGATAAGAGCACGTCATATTATCCATATTTAAAGTGTTTGCATTTATCTGTAATCCTCTAAGGATATCGCTTTCCACTTTATTAAATTTAGATCTTTTCTGTTGATTGATATTGTAGGATTTAATTTCTATAATTTTGACATTCCTTCATTTCTTGTTTAGAAAAGCTGACATAATTTGATTCAAAAGGTCACATTTTTTGTAAAACGAATGGCAAAAAGATGCATACATGAAAAATATTTAAATGATAATGCAAGCTATATTGTCGAGTTAATTAAAGAAAGCAACCTTACTCTGTACCATGGTTGTATTTAAAGTTTACGTATCATCGTCATAATGGCGAAGGGACACGGCATATCACATTTCTTGCATTATTATATATCTCAGCGATTCTTTTTGTCTGAAAAATATGTCTAACGGGCAGTTATAGCCCTTGTGATCGTTTGATATCATACACACAAATACGCACACACGCATGCTCGCACACAAATAAGTTGGAAAACATTCGACCAAGGACCAATTTTGATCTCTACTCTTCCTAAAGATTAATTGTTATCTTGGACGTACACTTTTTATGCACTTTTTATTCGAATATGAAAATAATGCTAAGTGATAAGCGCCTGTTTTATCAATTTTATGATGACATATTAAGTGCTGAAATTAATGATGTAGTTTCTACGAAACAAAGTTGTAGAAAGGAATTTCGGAGCAGGATTTCTTTACAAGAAATACTATAGTGTGTATGTAAACGAGAGACGCATGTGCGTTCTTTTTCTAATATATCTTGCTTGGTAACGGATAAATATATGTTCACTTGATTATAATTCTATGAGTATAACACGAGACAGTATTCTTATCTTACTAAACCAAGAAGTTTAAACAGTAATCTCGAAATGGGACGGATATCCTGACGCAAATTCCCATATTAAAGTAAAATAGATATCCTTTCAGCGTTGCCTGAGCTGCACCTGTCAAAATAGGCTATGTAAATCTGTATGTAAATCTATTTTAATCGTTAAAAAACATATGAACTTAGTCCTTATATTTTTGTTTGTTCCAATTTTAATTAAAAGCTTATCTGGATCTGTTACTCAATATAACTGACTCTTCGAGTGCGTTTTTAGTGTAATTTTGCAGGATGCGCCTTAACAAGTGTAGTCTTTTCAGAATGGATTTAAAGTCTTTTCAGAATGGACTTCAAGACTTTAAAATAGGCATTGCTGTGTTGAAATGTTTAAACATTTATTGTTGTGACAATAATAATGAATGCGCATTGAAGAGCTCCAGGTACAATTTGAAATGGAAACTACTCCTACATTGATTTTATAGAGCATCATGATGTCAAGATGCAACCCCATAGTGCCCTTCCCCAATCCCTATTTCCCTATTTTTGATCACAGCTCTTCTTGAACGAGAGTTATAGTTGGCAAATAGAAATTACTTGGGACCTGTAACGGAAACGTTTTTTGATGATTATACCCGTATTTTGTTCACTGTGTGACAGACTTTTATTCAGGCTTTAGTCAAAAATTTACTTTTTAAAAATTACCTGAAATTTGATGATGTAAAATATAGGGAACACATATAATAGCGTGTGAGAAATTGAACTTTGATACATGATATAAATCTTGTGCTTATTTACTGCTAATGAAAATGGCCATCTCAGTGGCGTTAATTGGCGATTTACGTACAGAATGTGTGAAAGGGAAGCATAAAACATCATCATTGCGAGAGAAATTGATATAAATCATGATGTAATAAAAGAAGATCACAACCTTGCGATATTAATTAAATCTGAGACACGTTACAACAAAATTACCCCAGTCAATCGCTTACAATTGTTTCTCCCTGTAGTCTTGAAATATGTTAAGATTTCCTGATATCTCTAACCGGTTGACAAAATGTCTGGGGTTTGTAAAGGTGCCCGCCATTTATATTTTCGTAACATTTTAAGCATTATTGTCTGATCAATGCATGTTTAATGTCATTAATTTTGAATGAATAAATAAATGGTGATGATTATTAATTGTTGAAGTTTCAACAATATCAAATTCTTCCGTTAAAACAATCATACTCGTGTGTGATTCAAGTTTAACACGCATTTCAAATACCCGGTTGACACTCAACGGATGCTTCTGTGGAAGATTCTTGCAGTGGCATTTACATTAACCGTATTTTCCAGTATTTAAACAGCTTATATTCAAATAGTACTCAAAATTAAACTGTTTCATTTTCAATCTTATTTGATGAGATAGTGAAATTGAATTGTTTTGTTTGCATTCCTCAGATCTTGTTTAGAAAAATAAACCCAGCAGTTTCTCGAACAATTTGAAAACAACTAGCGGAATGCTAAATACTTAGTTTATGTTTTGTTAATAATACACGCTTAGTTTACATAGATTTATACAGGAACATATATGAGCCGCGCCATGACAAAACCAACATCCGCGCAGTCTAATCAGGATTCATGCTGTTGTCTTAGAAACCCTATTACAAGTAGAAAAACTGATAGCGAACAACATGGATCCTGATCAGACTGCGCGGATGCGCAGGCTGGTCTGGATCCATGCTGATCGCAAACCCATTATGTTGGTTTTGTCATGGCGCGGCTCAAATTATTTTTGTGTGAACTACATTCTTCATAGCTTAGAAATTTGGCACGTTTTATTGCCTAATCCAGTGGACCTCGAGAAATGCAACACATTCAAACATGAACCTTGGGAAGAACAAAGACTAACTTCCATGATCAGCTAGACTTATAATGAAACGAATTTGAGTATTTTTTTCTCTGATCATACTTAAGTCCTTTGTTTCCTGGATTGACTATCCATCGTCTGATTTAATTAAGTCATTTTACTTTGATATATCTCATTATGTAAATGATGACTATTTATAAACTCTTCAGAGGTATAATTCCAGATGCCATGATTTTGGTTGGAATTCTTCTTTTTTACCATTGACTTATATTACAGATGGACAGGTCAGTCTTTTTCACCGGTTCTCGTTATAAGAAATAAACATGCATAGTTCAAACTAGACACTTACTAAATGCCTATAATTGAAATCATTTAAATTTTTTTATAGATTGAACATTCGTAAATATTGACATGTGTGATTCTGCAAAAATATATGTATAAAATATCTATTCCAAAGTCATTTATGTTTATAATTATTATCTACAGAATAGAATTTCATCAATTCAAATATAGTTCAGATTATAAAATGTTCAATACATAAAGAACTGTATGTAGCAAGCATAGATGATAGAAGTGCATGCAAGAGCATTAGCAAATGTAATAGTTCCTTTCGAATTTCGATTAAATATCTGAATTTCAATCTTGTGAATCAAGACACATTTATATTCAAAAAATACTTTTAGAATTTTTGTTGAAGAAGGGTGTAAATCCTCAACTGATATCTTTGTAAGTGAGAATCACAATTTTCCAATTTGTCTTCCGAATAAAAATGTCCTTCTATCACAAACAGCTTAATACTTTTCATCTTAGTAAAGCTTTGTGAAATGGAAAAAAAGAACCTAGACTTTTTAGACAGAAGACGAGCCTGTGGAACGTTGATAAATCTATATTCGAAAATCTAGTAGTAGAAATATTGTGATCAATACTTGGAATTTCTTCGGCCAATCTTCCCCTTGATTGACATGTTCATTTTCAATTCTCTCTAACTTGTAGAGTGATCTATAAAGCGGGGGAGATGACATCTTTCCATCATCATGGTTGTCTTTGCTAAAGTTTTTTTCTGATTTAATTTGCATTAGGCATTTGAAGATAATTTGATAGTACTACTGTCTCGCATTAAAAGTTGAAGATTTAGACGAAACCATAGACGATTGCAATCCTTAATTAAACGAAATACACAAAAATGACATCAAGCATGGTATTACAGATTCAAAGAATTTATATTGTTGCATGTGTAATTACAAAGTATTCTTGGTATACAGATTGTTTTAGAAATATAGATATGCAAGGGAAGGATTACAAAGAATATACGTTAGTGGTGCATATGTTATATCAAAACCTGTAGATGAAGAACTATGTGTATTTGTATACACACTGATATGTAAAATGTTAACAAGTCGTAATTATCCTCATTTATCACTTTACTGAAAAGTTGTCATGTTTAATAAACCTCATCATGGGGTTTTCATAGCTACAACTTATTTCAAAATTAAATTAAAAGTTTTGTAATACTTTTCTAACTTTTTCACATTGTTACGGTTTTAATCTTTTGTTTTTACTTTAAAAAAAAATTACTTTTTTTAAAAAAAAAATCCTACGGGTACAAAAGTTTGTTAGCTTTAAAATTTCAAATTTTAAAATTTTTTTTTGGCAAACTTTTTTTATGCTTTAAAATTTTTTTTTTTGTGTTGGAAGATAAACTTATGGAAACACTCGGTCCGTTCCTGGAACTAATCAGTACTTAGCAATAAGTGTAACGTTTCTTGCTCAAGGAAACAAAAACTTGCCCCTGACGAGGTTTAAACCCATGCGGCCAACAATCCTTAGTACGATTGAACGATTGATTAAAATTTTTGAAATATTACAGAAAACATTTGTTTATCTTTTAATGCTTATTAAAATTTTATCTTTAAATGCTTGTTTATCTTTTAATGCTTGTTTCAACATTAACTCAAAACATTTAACAAAGTTGGTAAATATGGAGCCTGAGGTTTTTTTGACATGTATGTGTATTCGTTAAAAAATTCTGACTTGGGACATCCCTCATGATTAATGGAAACAAAACAAAATATTAAACACCGCAGACTCCCTTTTAACTTTTTGTTTGCTGAAGTAAACTTGCTAAAAATATTGTTATTTATTAAAAATTTTTATACGGACATTAGGCTACATAAAGCATACCTTACAAAACATATTCGCATAGGGCCGATAACTAAACATCACATTATTTATCTCTTTCTGTTCTCCCAAATTTATATAAATAAGTTCGTCTTTTTGTTGTTTTAATCTTACAAGAATAAAAAAATAAATAAAGAAAATAACCATCTAAAACAGAGTATTTTATCTGAACAATAAATAAGTAACACTTGCTGTATCCTAGAGATCGGAAACCATATATAAACGTATAAACAATACTATATTCACAGATGTCGATGTGTCGATGTTAACCAAAGGCAAATATTCTTGTAACATTGCTTTGTTCAGAAAACTGGCGTCTTTGGACACACTTTGCTAAATTACTTTCGAAAATATGAATGTATTGTAGCCATAAAGTTCAATTAAGGACAGTACTTGTTACAAAAATACAGACATTTTTACCAGTACACGTTTTTTTCTTGGACACAACGGGTTCACGTGTATCTGGACGCTTTTATAGAAATAGAAAAATTAAGATATTTGGACACGGATTCATAACACTGCATGTAGATGATTTCCTTAGGATAAACCTCTTAAAGCTTCTCTTTCTATTTCCTTAATAAAAATAACCCAGTAATTAAAGCAGATAATAATACTGATAGCTATGTATGAAGTTTAAACTTTTTGTATTTAATGATATTAATGAAAAGAAATATTACGTAAAATTCAAGCAAACAAATTTCAAACACATTTGGAGGTCAGTAAATCAGCAAATAATAAACGACAGCGCATAAAGGGAACACTATAACTTTTTTCAAAAACAAAGAAGAGAAACGAAAATCATTTGCGCTTTATGTAGCATAGAATTTTCATTGACACTGTCTACTTTATAAGAATTTATCTATGATTGTAGAACAAGGAGATGATTACAGAGTATTGCCAATCAATCAACTCAAGTAGATCTAATGCAGTACAAACATTAATTTACTTGCATTAATTTAGATGTTCTTTATATAGCGACAGAAAGCAATCAGGTTAAATTTAAGATCTTTATCCGCATTAATTTAGCGTTGTTTTTTTTCAATCTGATTGTTTTATTTGCGTGATGTTGAGGCAATCATTATTTTTGATGTTTTACAGAATAAACATTGCAGTTAATTTGATCTTGAGTGAGATATACAAACGTCATAGGCAAGAATGTCAGAAGACGTACCAAAAAGGAATCGTTTTGCGATTAAAATTGTTAAAATCAGTTATTGATACGTCCGACCCCTTCTTTCTCTGTTCTAGTATCCCATATTCCATTTTCGACTGGTTACCCTACTATAATGGAGGCCTTGTCGGTGTTTCCGGCTTATGTTTGGGGTGCGCGGTGTACATTGTTGATCTTTTCCCTGATATCTTTAAAAGATTTATTATTGAAAATTGTACATATATATTTTACTGGAATACTTCCGATATTGCATTAAAAATGCATATGAAATATTATGAAATGATAATATAGACAAAAGTTTATTGTTTTAGTCCGAATCAAATAAGGAAGCAAAGCCCATTACGAAGTCTGGAACGTCAAGATTACTTTTTAAAGTCAAATGGTTGGATCACTTTATAAGACAATTATGCTCCAGAAATGACTGTAATTTCATTTTTCAAAAATTATTTTTGGTGTTCTGTTAAAGTTTCCAGAATTTTACTTATTGGTCAAGTACCTGAAACATCTTTTGCTTCCTTTGCTTTTGTTTATTCGTATAGCTATATTGACTTGGTATTTAAATGATAGTCAAAATACTACTTTGTTAACATTTTGTTACTTTAATGACAAATAATTTCACATTCAGTGCTACTTGTTCAGATGATAAGTATCTAGCATGCTCTAAATCATTATTGAAACATTTTCAAACTCACCATAGTCCTATTGAAAGATGGAAATAATGTTCATTTCTGAGACATAAAATGCCTTTAAGACTGGTGATATGTGCTTTTGTCAACATTCTGTTTTCTGAAAATAATAACACTTACATACTGTCTAACAAGAGATTAAGACTGCCCGTCCAAAGCTTGAGTGGTTTTCAAATATCACTGAATAAGCATGTATATAGACCTTGCCTTTTTAATACCGTGGTGTAAAATTACTGAGTTTGTTCGTTGTATTATGCGTAACCTTTTCATGACATCTACAAAATGTCATATGACATGTTGTGTTATTCATTTCTTTTGAAATATCATACTCTTTTTTTTTTATTTCAAAAGTGTGGACATACAGCTTCAAATCAGGTCAAATTATCAACTATTCTTAAATTTTCATATTTTGATTTAAATATTATAAAATTCATTACATAACATTGATGAGTTTTTACTGAAATTCGATTGAATATAAAAATTTAGGTTCGGATGGAAAAAATAGTTTGTTTCATTTGATTTAGAATGAAACAAATGAGACCATATTTTCTGCAGTTCAAAAATATATCAAACTAAAAACGAGGTTTGAAACATAATTTCTGGTCTCCAAAAACCCGTCTAATTTTATACGTTTCTTTAAATTAACGTTACAAGAATTACATTTTATGTAATATAAGCTCATTGTAAAGAAAACTTAGCATATACAGTATTATTTAATTTCAATTAAATTTCTATTTACTTAGCCATAAATATTTAACATGCCATTTTTGTTGTAAATATATAATTTATGCGGAGAAGAACTTTATAAGAATGGATATATTTCGTTCTAATCCATTTCCACAGTGTATATAGCCGAATTTGTATGTCGTGTATTGTGCGTATGTTCTTGAATAAAATATGTTTAAACTAAAAGAGTACATGTAGTTACTTATGCAGGTTTTTTAATAATGTTGAAATATTTCATTTTATTTTTGTTCAATCTATTTGCAGGTTACTGGCCTTTAGACGTGGCACTCTGTGATCTATTTGTTACTTCAGACGTGCTACTTTGTACATCATCAATTCTGCACCTCTGTACGATTTCTTTGGAACGATTTCTAGCCATCCGAAGTCCGCTTATGTTACGGACACGAACTAAAAAAACAACACGTTTAAAAATCCTTCTCGTTTATCTTGCCGCGTTGGCAATAAGCAGTCCTATCATGATACTAGGCTTTGTAGATGAGAAGAATATATTGCCTGGAAACCAGTGTGTGCTAAGTAATAACCATTTTATAATTTACGGAAGTGTTAGCGCATTTTACATTCCCCTTGGGATCATGGGGATTTTGTTTGGTCTAACGATACATCTGCTGAGAGCGAAATCGAAAATGTGTGATCCAAACGAGAGTAGAGATGGAGATATAATCATGAGAAGATATAGAAGCAGCGGGTCGTTAAGTTTTAGGAAACGGCTGAAAGTTTTACAAAAAGAACAAAGTAGTAGAAGACCAATGTCACCACTTACGCCTATGTCATCTGTAGATGGAACTGAACATTTCTTTCGGCAGCAATCATCGTGTAGTAGTGACACCACTGTACAAGGTGAACAGGTAAAACCACTGTTTTATAAAGATACAGACCAGTCTGATAGTAGTTCATCAACGAGGAGTGAAAGCCCAACATCTCATCCGCTCAGTTCATCAGAGAGCACTGTTGTTGATCACACACCTTCCAGTGATTACCGTATTCATTTCGACAGCTTGCGACAAGAGAGCATTCCCGAAGACGAACTTTATGAGACAAGTACCAGCCGGATAGTGACGCGGTCTATCTCGGCCGAAACGCAAGATCGCGTATTAACCAATCAAAAACTTAGTGATATGAATGACAATGAGACTGTTCAATCAGGAGTTCCTAAAACATTTAGTGCGCCTTCAAGGCTACATGACCTTGTAAAAAAGCACCATGGGCTCAGTTCGGTAAGATCTTCGAGCAGTTTTATGTCAAAAAAGGATTCGCTAAGACAGAAACAAGTGAAAAGTACCGTGCGAACAGAGCAGAAAGCAAGTAAAACGTTAGGAATTTTATTCGGTTGTTTTGTGTTTTGTTGGGGACCATTTTTTATTGTTAACATTCTTACCGCTATTTGTGAGTCGTGCTCTTTTGACCATTTGATGGTGACGATATTTATGTGGTTAGGATATGTGTCCAGTACGCTGAATCCTGTTATTTACACTGTGTTCAACCGAACGTTTAAGACGACAATTATCAAACTTATGAAGTGTCAGTATAAACGAGTACAGAAGTCGATGAGGATAAAAGCTATTTGTGTTGGGTTAAACTATAACGTCCCTGATCGTAAAAAAGCTGATATGCAAATTCCATTATGATGAACGCATGCTGTTAATTTATGTTGATATTTATTAGATAATAATGTGTTCTTACATATGGTCGTTACGTATGATGACCGGTGACTTATTGCAATGTTTTAATGCAGATAATTAAAAGACAAATGAGTAGCGTCATGACAAAACCAACAAAGTGTGTTTGAGATCCATGCTGTTCGTTCGTTATCAGTTTCTCTACTTGTGCGAACAGCATGGATCCTGATCAGACTGCGCGGATGCGCAAGCTGGTCTGGATCCATGCTGGTTACAAACACACTTTGTTGGTTCTGTCATGGGCTCATTAATGAGTTTGAAAATGATATTATGCAGCTTACTTCAATTTACTTTCTTTGGCAAACAGTGTAAAAGCTTTCTACAAGAAAACGAATAGGGACACACTAAACCTTAAAATGCAGTCTTTATAAAGAAATCGAACTCTGATTTGGTCAGTGTTTAAAATGTTTAGTTTATGTTTAAGTATGTCTGCGCATGAAGTCTTTTAGTATTGCTTTTTTAACTTTAAAAACTTGTATTTATGCATGTCTTTAAATGAAATTTTAGTTGTAGTTTGTAAGACATTTATAAATAAGAATAAATATTACTGTACACAAACTAACGAAAAATGTGACACGTTAAGCAAGAATTTTAAGTATAAGGTTGGTTTTTGATTACATAGTGCGCCAATTTTTCTGTACACATAAATTATTCATACAATATCATGGTACTTATTTTAAATTATTTCAGATTGTATTGAATTCTCCTCTTGTTTCGTGTTCTGAATTACTGTAATTGACAATCGAATGTTGTTGTTGTTATTTATTTTTTCATATTTTACATGTATGTACACATATAATTTATTAAGTAGTATGTAAGCAATCTAAGAGTGTTGTTGGTATCATACAAGTTCAATACAATTAATTATCATGACACGAAAATCACAAGACCAAATTACAATTGGCCATTATATAGCTTACTTACTAGACAATTGATATGATTCGATGCTCTGATGATTACTGTGATATCATTAGAATGTTTGATATTTACTGTTGTGATTTTATGCACATTGCTCCTCAGATAGTATAAGCATCAAATTATTTGTAAAAATAAGACAATTGTTTAGGAAACAGTCAAATATATGTTTTGGAAATTATTCCTTTCTCCTTATTTTAAGATTATCATTTCTTTGTAAGCCACACGTATTTTACCATAAGCTCCTCTCTGGCACAGGAGTTAATGTCACTACCAATTCATATATACACAGTGATATAGCATTTTCACTACACGATAATACTATAAAAATGCTGAAACATAAGGAAGTTGTGTTTTAGTAGTGTCACTGCATCATTTTATTCCAAGTCTATTTTATACAATGGATCTCCATAATTCAGTACAGCACGTCGCCATACAAATATATTGCAGTAAATGTTTGCAACAAGTTTTGTTTTTGTAATTAACTGTCTCATGCAAAGATCAAAGATGTCGCTCTATAATCAGTGTGATATAATGTGCCCTAATTTATCCTGATACTAGTAAATAGAAACATACAAGTAAGTAATACATAAAGTCTCAGAATAATGAGATATTTCAAATTATCATTTACGATACAGAATATAGTAAAACTTGCTTCCAACTCATAACGGTTAAATGGCGGCTCGGAAAATATGGTTATATCAGCTTAACACCAGTTTAGATTTTATAACTGTCATGACATTGTGATATTGTATTTATATCACTGTACAATAATATTGTACTATTGTGAGTACATAATGACTTTGCTTCTTCAAACGGTAATTCTCCTTTTAATCATCTACGATGTCTACGCAATAGCGTATTTCAGCTTTGTAATGACATTGTAATATTCATGTTTATGATTAACTCTGAGATATAAACAAACGATATTTCTCCCTTCATAATGATGACTTTGCAACATTTCAAACTTAACTATATTTTTAAGAAATTCACTTTCTTCTTTTAGCATATTACTGGAGGGAAATAGATGCTTGATTTTATTTTATTTAACTATCTTTTGCATGAAAATCTGTTAATAAAGAAGCCTTTTTTTAATTTACCGAAGATACAACCGTTACGACAGCAAAATGTGTTTTAAAGGTACATTTTCTTTTGTGGAAAGCTGTGTTCTACATGAAGTTGTTCATTAAAATCACAAATTCTTTTTCATATCAAGAAAAATGCCTTTTTAAACAGTATTCTGAACTTGTGATGTAACACTAAACTAAACAAAATAGTGGTATTTGTGTCAAAATTTACGATTTAGACGAGTGTATACCTTTACGACGTTGTGTCGTTTATATCAAAGTAAGGGATAAAATTGATTACTCACTTTGTAATATTATCTTGAACTTAACCCAGCATATTCAGTTTTAATCTGGAAACTTATTTTGTCATTTCCTTTACCTGTATATTCTTTGGAATTTAAGGTTGTATGACAACACTGTTGTATGGTTATTACTGTTAACAAAGTATCACATTCTTTATCAGTTTCTTTTAATGTCAGGTTTTTTTTCCATCTAAGTTATTTATTTATCTTTGTTTATATTCTGATACCAAATTGTACATACAAAGAATTTTTACTTCTATTTGCCAAATACAAATCGTGAATAGATAAAAGTGTGTGTTATAGTGTTTTTTTCTTTAAAAAGTTCAAATGCAGGTCCTTATGATGAGTAGATATTCCCACACTATACATCAGCCACCTTGGAGACTTCAGCCACATGACGTAACGAAGTGAATATTCACGTAAATGACTTAGTACATTATTGGTAACTATTGTTCCCATTGTTGCATATATTATATTACTAAAACACTAGGAAAAGAAAATCTAAAAAAAAAATTTTTTTAGTTGCGAAACATTTGTGATAATTGATAAGAGTCGAACGGCATCAAAAGTTAGTCTGTTTATGTGAATAGGAAAAATAAAGTGAAAACAATTCTAAAGTACAATTAGTTGATTAATCACTATGAACGGAAGATGATTAATTTAGTCAGTCTTGAAAACAAACGTTTAACGTAATCTATAAACAATTATCATCTTGTTGTTAGTCGTCTAATTTCTATGATTATTTTGGTTAAGTTACTAACCAGTAGCAGGAAAATATTTTAAGTGGTCTTTATAGTGCAGGAGTTTTAAAATCTTAGAAAATGTTTTCTAACAGAACAAAATTAAGTACTGATATAGTATAGAGTAAAGAAAATAAGAATCCCCAAAGAAAGCCCAATTTTTCGTCAATGGTTCATAAATTTGGTATGTTTATTGGATATCTTTCCATTTCAAAATTATTTAAACATAAGTTATTGCAATAGTGCAGAAACTTTGACACGACGATTTTTTGACCAAAAGCCAATGGTACATGACAAAGGCAAACAAATGAAATCATCAAGAAGGAAGCGGCGGGACTCAGACATAATGTTTAAGGTGATCTTTTCTTTTTTTGGTCTTTCTATTAAAGTCAAATTTGTTGTAATTTATTGAAATATTGTTAGTTTACCATTTAGAGGAGGTTACAGCATAAAAAACGGCATTGATTTTTAATATGCTTAATTTTATGTCTTTTTCATTGCTGATGAACAAATATTAAGAAATATTGGAGAGTAACAAAGTCCTTTTCACTTGTAATGATCCTTTGTCCCGGCTCTTATCATTATTTTCTCAATAATATTTGTATAAAGTTGATGACACTGAAAGGGTTATGACGCTCAGGTGATACAATGCATGACGTGATATTTGTCCTGACACAGTTGCATTTGTTGGTGTTTCAAACCAAGTCCAAATTCACTATGTTTTAAATCCTAAATAACATCAAAGTTTAATTCGTTTTAAAAGTCACTACTTTATGCTTTTGAGTTTAATCCGGATTGCTTTCACTTAGACGGATTACCAAAACAACTCAATATGTCAGAATTCATTTGGGTGCATCAATTGTTTCACCTACATCTTACCCATGACATTTGAGAAGGCAGAAATGTATGCAGGATCATTAACAATTGTAATAGTTCCGTTCAGTCTTGTGATATAGACACATTTATATTCAAAGCAAACTTTCGATAGTTTTCAAGGAGGGCGCAAATCATCAACTGATATCTTTATACATATCACAGTTAAGCAATTTGTCTTCCACATAAAATGTTATCTGTGTAACTTTGAATCGCAGCTTTGCAATTTATATTCCGCATAAAATGCATTTCTTCTTACAAATAACCCCGATACTTATCATCTTACTGAAGAAGCTATGTGAAATTTAAAATTAGACTAGAAGGCAGATTAGAAGAGCAGACATAAAAAAGTAAGAAGTATCTGTTGAACGATGATTAACTTGGATTCGAAAATTCGATGTATGAAATAAAATGATCGATATCAGATTTCATTTTTTTTTAAAATCCTACCTTGACTTGTATGCTCATATTTTTTTTTCTAATTAAGTGATTTATATACATTTGGTGAGATTGCGTCGCCCTATCACGAGTTTTCGTAATACTTAATACGTTATTATATTTGCATTTGTTCGTTAATTCTTATTTGATAGAACAATTGCAACTCAAGAAAACGTGTTGCTTATCTGCAGCTATACACATACGCGCCCAAGAATTACGCAGGGTACACGAAGATTGTGTTACTGCAAGTATACTTAAGGCATATGACTGGCTGATGCCAATGTAACCTGCAAGTATACTAAAGGCATACGACTTGCTGAAGCCAATGTAACCTGCAAGTATATGAATATGCTAGGCGTGTGAGATGTTTTACTGTTCATTAACTGTCATGAACAGATTGCTATATTAACATTTTTTTTGTTCATTGCTCCCATTTCCAAAATATTCTCACCGTAGGTCTTTATCTCCTTATCTCTACTACCACGAACGGTATAATTTACTCGAAGCTTCTCATATCTCGGATCCTATTTGTAGCATGAAAATTATGAAATTGCTTTACTATCAAGCACTTGGGATAATCTTGCGTGCCATTACGAAAAAACTATTGATACCTGAGTGATAGTAGGTAATTAACTATAATTTGGCGTATCAAATGCTATGAAATTGCTGTTATCTGTTATATAGTTCTATTAATTATACAACTTTTTTTAACGAAGAATATGTTCTATGTGAAGTTGTTAATTTAAGTGGTGCATATGTTAGGTTATATCTGAAACGTTTAAAGTAGGTAATTACTCTCATTTATCACCTAAGCTTGAAAGATTTCATGCTTAATGCAACCCATCCTGCGATCCTCAAAGCTAGAATTTTATTGAAATATTAAGGTAAAGTAGTTCTTGTAATTATTTGCTAAGTTTATAATCTAGATAATTTGTCCTTTAAGATTATTGCTCATATAAACATCTATATATTTAACGTTTGTGTGCTTTAAAACAATCTGATTATGAAATTACATTACAAACGAGCAGGTCATGTTTAAAAGATACTGGAATGTAATTGACTATGCTTATAAAAAATGTTGAAAATAGGTATTTGTGAAGCTAAAAACATATATCAGTTTAAAAAAGAAAAAAGGATTTATATGGAAAACTCTCACATTAAGGTCGAAGACAAATCTTATAAACCTAGAATGATGCTACTCCCGTCTGTCCGTCCGTAAGGGCAAAGTAACATCCTCCAGACCATAACATTTACACTTTGTGTGTGAAGATTTTCAATTAACTTTGGACAAAAACTATACCACCATGATATGCTTATGCAGCAGTAATTTTTACCCCCATGGTCGATCAAAGATTTCAAAATCCATATTCATATCATATGCAGCCGGGGAAATAAGACTGCCCTGATATATTTACATTTCTTTCACTAATAACACTGACCCCCATTCACTTCTTGAGTGACAAAACCTTTTGTGCCAAGTAAAATATGTTCATTCGTAAAAGAATGTGGAAAGGGGACACATGGGTATTGTTCATAAAAATAAATAATTGACGCTTGCAAAGTCGGTTTCTCCTTTTTATTTGTTGAAATTTATATACAAATGATTGTTTGTTTTAACATCATCTTTTATATGATCATCTAACGCAAAAAAAGAACTAGCAAAAAAAAAAACAAAAAAAACAAACAAACAACAACAACAACAATATATTTTTTTTATATTTCGCGATAAACAATTGATTGATAAGCATTTCATTTTTAAGCTTTTTTGTTTAAAATGTGTGGAAAAAAATGTAGTGCTATCTGAAATAAATCATTACAAAAATCTGAAAAAGGCAGACAATATCATCTGAAGAACGTTTAACACTCACATTTTCATTCCGATTGTAAAAACCTATACCAATGTATACACAAATGTATTCGTTAAACAAAGGTCAATATCCTTATAACATTGCTTCATTCAGAACTCTGGCGTCTATATACACGCATTACTAAATTACTTTAGGAAACCTAAGTATATTGTAATCATAATGCTCATCTTAGGACAGTTCCTGCTTCAAAAATACAGACATAATACAGACATGTTTTATCAGTTTCACTAGTTTGTCAAGGTCTTAACGCTTATGTTCATGTCTGGTCAAATGAAAATTCATTTAGACATTTTTTTACACAAAATCTGCAAGAAGATTGAATGAATTCCATAGGATAAGCCCGGTATAGCTTTTTTCTATCCTTTAAAAAAAGAAACAAAAATATTGATAAAGTTTTATTGAAATAACAAAAAAAAAAAAGAATGAAAAAAAAGTAAATTAATAAAAAATGAAATAGAATTAAAATAAAAGACTAACATGGACGAAGAACTGTGACGAACAAGTATAGCAAACAAAAACGCCTGTAGTCAGTGTGATTAGTAGGAACTATGACCAATTTTTTTACAACAAACAAACAAACAAAATCAATAATCATCTAATGCATTACAAATATTAATTTCTTTACATAACCCGATATGTTCTTAATAAAGTTCCATTACAATCAGATAAAATGTAAGATTTATATCTGTACAAATTGGACGTCAATTAGATTCGAATTCTTTATTTGCGCAGCGGAAGGCAGTCATTCTTCATGCTTGCTATACATAAGACATTTATGTGCGATCACAAATAAGATATAAAAATAATACTAAGCCGGCGCAGAAAATTCAAAAACAACGCCCCCAAAAGAATAAATTGAAAAAAACACACCAAAAACAACCCGCTTACCGCTTAATATATCACCCAGTAAATCATATTTTATATACTTCATACATATCTTTATACATGAAAACAAGGAGAAATTAAAAGCATGCATAGTTTAATTATAAATGTTCTAAAAACTGAGCTATGAATCAAATTGCAGTACAACACATTCGCAAAATGCTCTTATTGGATAGGGAAATTAAATTCACTTACTGTATGATTTAATCAAATTATCCAGGTACTGATTCTAGAAGTTATCTTTGTGGTATATTTATTTCTAATCCAGTGGCCACTGACGTTTCTGTGGGATGGTAAAATATGATTACTGTTCTGGTTTGTTTATTTTGAAGAAGTGCATATGCCGATCTTGAAATTCCAACAATAATACGAAACTTGCTCTTTACCCCTTTCCCGTTTTACAAAATACATGTACGTGCAAATACGACATAAAAGACGTATGTTGTAATGCATAAAGTAGATTATGCATCTTCGACAATTCTTCTTTCGTGACATAAGAAGACAACTAATAAACAGGAAGGACGATGTGCAATGTACAAGCCAACTTCACATACCTACAGGAAGGCCGCACCGTGCGATATCATGCCCTAAAGCACCCGAAATCAAGTAATATTTCGTTTCTAATACACAATTGCGTTGAAATGGAAGAAAAGTAGTGTTGGCTTATAGGTTATTTCAATCTTCTGTAGAAATTCCCAACAACTCTATTTCATTTTCGGAAATATTTAGAGTGTACATGTACTATATTTTCAAAGTTTTTATGTTTATTTACATTTTGGTTCCTATTCGTTGATAGTGTAGCTGACATTACGGTTATTTTGATATCTGGGAATCAGTGTCAAATAGGAATCATGCTCATGGTAACGTAAATACATAAATATACAAGGGGGAAATAAAAACAGGGATGCTTTACTAAATAACGCACACTTCCGGTCCTTTTTATTGATATGAGAAAATCTCCATGTTTGTTGCCAAAACATTGAGTTTTTCGCAAGTGACTTCATCAACTTTGTTTTCTTACAGGATCATTAACATAAAAATGAGTTTGAAGTAAGATCAAAAGTTTGTATCCTTATGAGCAATCTTGTCTATGTACCTAAAAAATTCGTCTTGGACATAATAATATATTTGTCAACAGTTTTATGTATTATATCAAAGCTTTCCAAGAATTTGAGTAACTCTTATACGATTGGTCTTCGGAAATATAAAATAAAAGGAAATGAGTGACTTAGCTTCTTGAGTAATTTATATAGCAAATCAAAGATTATCTTGATAGCTAATTACTCTTTAACGTGTAACGTGTAATCATGACAATATCTGAAAACCATTTGTTAATTTGCGTTGTTTATTTCTTTTACAATACCATAATTCATTATTCCTTTTTTTAGAAAATCAATATTAAAATACAGCTATAATTTAAGGTCTTAATAATTTCAAGATAATTATTATAGAAAATCATAGACTATACTTATCATTTAATTACACAGCATTGACGAGTTTTGTAACGTTTTTGAACCTTGAAATATCAATAAATATAAATATAGACATTATGCAGATGTTTTAGTTTCGTTTGTTTCATATTTCTCGAATGCAGGTATTTTGGAAGTATCACTTTTTCTTCTTCAAAATTCAAACAATAATTTAATCAACTACATACCCGCAAGTATATAGTTTTATACACATAAATAACGATTATATTTAGAGATAGCATGTATATAGTTAAGGCTTGCAAGAAATCATTTTGATTATCCAGGAAGTAAATCATATAGACTCATGAAATTCAAATCGTAGCAATTTGGTGAATTTTCATACAAATTTTCATCTGGTCAGATGTATGAAATTGATTGGTAACAAATATAGCAAAATAAGAAGGTTGGTTCCATATAAGGTCAAAATGTTTTCATAACATTTAATGGAACCCGAAAAGGTTGCAATATGCAAAAAAAACTCAGCATTGTTTTGGCTGCCATGATAAAATAAATAGCCAGAAAACGTTCATAATGTGATAACTTGAATCAAATAATTAAAGAAGCTATAGGCATGCGATCAACATATTGCGTGTTATTCCAAAAACTTTCAATTGTAATACTTTTATATTTCATTGTCACGTAAGAGTATGTGTTAAGTCTCCATGGTGATTAATATAGAGCGAATACCGTGCTAGAGTCTGATATTACAAAATTTATCAGGCAAGGCTTAGTGCCGATTCTGATCAATTTTATGTAACACTTCATTCACTTCCTTAATATTCTATTTTACATGTTTTCTAGTTCTTTAAATTTCAATATTTTTAAAGAACCACTAGCAGTAATATGCTAAGGGTCACATCGATAAGAAATAGTGTCGAATGTTTTTAAGTAAATGTAAAGAGAATTTAATGTTTAAACACCCAATCGATTCATGGGTTTTAATAGGTAAAATAGTCCATTCTGTTCATTCCATTTCTATATGTATTAATGAGGTGTCTGATAAAGAGGTTGACTGATTAAGCTATTTTTTCAGGCAGCAAAATCAAAGTATTGACAAAATTGATAAAATACATATTTTAGATAAGATTTTTGAAGGGCCTGTTTCTTGTTGTTTTATTACTCAAACAAACAGTGAACTGTTCCAATCTCATTGCTTAAATATTGTTAAATATTAAACACCATTAGGATATATTTTCTGCTTTTCAAATTCGCCTTCAAAAGCATTCTTGGATACACAAGCTGTGTTTTTATTCAGATCTGCCGTCCATTTACGGACCCTGCATCATATTTTAATTGTGACTACGTATTTGGCGACTATTTAGGTTCACAACATATACCTATAGTTCTATTTTCTTGCGCGCAGATTTGTCCTATGTATAAGTTACAGTATAATCAATCTAAGTATGGTTGAAAGCTAGTTAATTACCATAGCATGAATAATAGAGATACATAAATGCATGAATACAAAAATAGTTTGAATCCCTTTGAAAGCCTTTGCGTAATCATTTACTCGTAATACTATACGTTTCCATAAAATAGTCACTGCTGAACAAAGATATCATAAAACTATACATGTAAATGACACACTAGTTGGTGAATAACCCATAGGGATAATTGGTTCAGTGCTAGAGAAAAAGACCGTCCAATTATTTCAGCTTCATGTACTAAACAGCTGGGATAATTATTTTTGCATATTTAGTCCCTCTAATTTGTACAAGAACAGCAAATACGCTTACATCGACATAATTTTTCAGACGCGTTACAAATCACTAAACGTCTTTTATACACTTGTATTGTTTTTTTTAAGAATAGATATTTAACGATGTCTTTGTTACTTTTCATTACGTTTCTGTTATATGAGTGTCATAAAGCAAATCCAATTAAACTAGATATTGACTTTAATTGGAATATCTGTTCTACATCTATAAGCTACGGTTTTCGCAAGCTTAAGTAGACGGTTTTAACTGGATGAAAGACCGAGCGATATCGGTTCTGTAAGCAGTACGCAGCTTATCGACGGGTTCATGACGTTGTTCAAGTGCTTTCCCTGGTTCTTACGACGCCATCTCTCCGTTACAAATTCCGACGCATATGAAATGGACCTGGGACACACAAGTATGTGTGGCTGGACTGCCAAATTCAGAATGCAAGACGCCCAACAATAAACATCTAGACTTTATCATTGACGTTTGAACATCGAAATCAAATTCTTCGGAACTGGCCAGCCCGGTAACTGAAAGGCGTTCTTTTTCTAATGATAGATCAATGTTATTAAGTAATTTGTTTAATATTTTTTTAACCTCTACTTATTCTAGGGGGAATCAATTTTCTTACCAAAAGTATAGTTTGCTTATAAAATGTTTTGAAAACACATGCTTAATTTTAGGAAAAGCAAATATATCTTTATGAATAGTTCAACTATTTTATATACTAGTAGCAATCTATATCATTAATGACAAATATGTAACATTTGTCTTTGATATTTAATTTTGAAAATTCTAATACATGTTATGTACATTCACGCTGAAACTTAAAAGATATTTCTTTAGATTTTTTTCAGTTACATTATTTAGAAAGTAGCTATCTGGCAAATCATAAAGTTTTATTTCCTAATTTCCTCTATCGTTTTTAACGAAACCGTTGTAGCATAAAAGCTCGATACATGTCAGGACTTACAAGACACTGGCCTTTTATCATTTTTAACAAGAAGACCAATGAACATGGATATTTAGCAAAACATTACCTTCTTTCTTTCTTTGTGATTTCTTTGCTGTATTTATCATTATATTTCCAATTTTTGTATGTGAAATAAGAAATGTTTTAAAATGTATTTTGACTCTCAAAAAATTTAGTTATCTAAAATTATGTGAAAGTGGAAGGGCTTTACAAGATATACTTTAATACCATTTAAGGCAAATCTTTTCCTGGGAATAAGTGCATGCATTTTCTGAAATTTAAATGACTTCAAAAGAGATCTTTTTAAGCATGTAACACGACATTCTTATTGTGTTTAACTGTATTTTCAAAATCATTTTCTCAATGTACGGTGCCAATAAAATTTAGTTTTAATGAATTACTAATAAAAAATGAATTATCGCTGGGAAATTGTATTTTTTTCTTTTGTGAAAGTAAGTTTTTGTATCTAATGAATGATGCTAGTGATCTTTTATGCAAGTATATTATCAAAGATAGGGGGTGAAAAATATATCATTCTTGAATATATTACATTATAATGTAAATGAGTATTAGTAAGGACCGGTATTTGTATTGTTTGTTATGCTATTCCTTCGTGCTCTACTATATACAATCATGTGTCGAGAATTTGTAGATTCCATTCTTAACATTGCTTCAGACACTTAACTATCTATGTTTAACTTTATATATATGTTCCATCCCTTCTCTAACAAAATGCTTTAAACATTATGATACAGAAATAAAACCCTTAGTTAATATCATGTCAACACTTTTATTTAAGAGACCCCTTTATATGTTTTTAAACAAGTTGACAAATAAGAAATAAACTAATACTTTCTTTATCTTTTGGAAAAATGTTTAAAGTTTTGTTCAATATGTTTTTGCATGCACAATAAAATGTTCTGAAAATGTTTTTTTTTGATCACGAAATAAAGTCACTTGAAAAAATACTTTAATGCGTTTCTTGTAGAGTTTGTCACAAGTACAAAAGCATAGATTTCCCCAAATATCCGAGGCTTTAAAGTGAATGTTTTTAAAAGTGGAATGTATATTTAAGTGGGTTGTATACAATTACAATATTTAATACAGTATGCATTAACTACATTGTCATTTCGTTAATAATCGAACAGTTTAGTCTAAGTAAATCTGAAACCATAAAGAAATATCTAAATAAGGCCAGTCTTCTGGTAGTCTTTATCTTGCTTGTGACAACTTGATATACCTTTGCGGCCATAACAAACCGAGATGTACCTTAAGTTCATGGTATATATTGTTTGATTTTCAGTCAGTTTATATTTTCTTAATAAATATAGTGAATGATTTTGTCCAGATTAAAGATGAACAAGTACATTTAAGATATTTGGCGTGGTGAGGGTTTAAGAAATTTTGTCTCAAGTACTTTGTCATTTATGTGTTTTTCTTGATAGTTTGTTTCCAGACCAAACTCTGCTAGTATAAATACATGCCGTACTTTTACAAAAATATCACAGGTAAAACTCAAAAGTTCACCCACATGTAGGTGATAAACTTCTTATAGTACACTTAAAACAAGACCTGTTTCATTTCGTTAATTTGATAACATTTAAACTAAGTAAATCACATGAATAATCTCTAAACGAGACTAGTGTTCTGTTAAACGAGAATTCTTATCAATGTTTGTCTACAATAATTTGTCATTTATATGTTGGTGCAGATTAAATTATGCAGTCAGCACGCGACAGAAGAAGAGTAAAAATATAGTACAAAAGATGAAAGTAAAGAAAATATAAATTACTTGTACATCATGTCAAATACAGTCGAGACTGCCTAAGCGACCCCCTGATTTAAACGACTCCCTGTCTTATCCGACCTTGTTTCAGTACTCCCAACGTATTTTCCTATATAAATGGTCTGAATTAAACGACTCCCGGTCATATGTGACAAGCGACCCTAATTGTCTGGTCCCAATGCAATGTTTGGTCTGATTTAAACGACTTTCACACCTTTTAATTGTCCGTTAATCAGATAAATAATACCTATCATAACACCCAGAGGGCCAAAATAATTAAGTCCAATTATAATCCAGTAACAAAGTCTACACACCTCTGTCTCAATTACACAGTTAACATGTATACATGCAGGTATCAAGTGACGTAGCAAGCATGATGCAATCGATGTGTGTGTAATGTACATGATGGCCTGAGTAAACTGGGTTAAGACTTGTGTTAGATTTTTTTTTAATTATAGAGTGCCACGGAAGATTTTTGAGGCAGCATTTTTTTAATTTACCTTTCTATGGCTGCATAATTAATACGGAAAAATATTGATACCAAACCAGAAAAAGCTGTGGATATGGATATGTTTAAAGATCCTGTAACACAATTTTTTCATGGTTTTATTTCATAAATATGATGCTCAAATTAGGATTTGTCAATATTGTAAGTTCAAATAAGCATTATTTATAAAGATATCACCCAATTGTAAATAAAGGCCATTAAAGGGAGGTAATAATGACTTTATTTTCTATAAATTTTAAGTCAAATTTTCCAATAAGAAATCAATGCATGTAATTTATTGATTAAATATAATGTGCACAAATATTTGCAGTACACATTTTACATATTCTTTGATGTTCGAAAATTGTTTTATTTGCATAATTATATCCATATATATTTTTTGGCAACGGTAACAATATCAATCACAAAACATACAGGATCTTTAAGTCACAATGATATATAGACAGATAGATGATATTTAAATTTAATTTTCTTTGAGACTGTATTTGGAGACTCCCTGTCATATGTGACCTTTTTCTGAAGATCCCTTGGAAAGTCACATATGACAGTCTCGACTGTAAATGCACATATATTAACGATTAAAATGAATCTATGCATGTTTATATTTACTTTCATATACCTCGATATTTTTTTGTGTTACTCGCGTATTGAAGATTATGTCTGCTCACTCGTGATAAGAAGATTGAGTGCTTAGGCTAGACTAAACCGCTTAAATATCACACTTAACAAGTTTGTTTATAATTACAATGGACTTGTTAAATTCTGAACCGTCTTTGCAAGCTTCTCTGTCTATATACGTTAAATTACTAAGATTTAAGAAGATTTAATTACTAACTAATTAGAAAAGAAGCCTTGAACCCCTTTGCAAGTTTCTATGGATATTTCATTCAAATTCATCAAAATTGGATCTTCTTTCATTGATAAAGTTTAAATCACTGATTATCATTGCATTGTGCTTGCATTTATTCGTAGACGTTTTAGAAAATGTGACAAATTTCATTTAAAATTTACATATTTTGTCTTTGATTTTCAAAATTTTAGACGAATTATTTCGTAGAATTTGCTATTTTTTCCCCTTGTAAGACACACATTAAAACCGACAGCTCTAGATGTAGGATGCATTTGTATCACAATTTTCTTTTAAACATTGACCTGATTGTTCGAAATACCCGTAATTACTTCTGTTCAAGATTAAAAGATGAACAAGTACATTTAAGATATTTGGCGTGGTGAGGGTTTAAGAAATTTTGTCTCAAGTACTTTGTCATTTATGTGTTTTTCTTGATAGGCCAATGTTCGGAGGGTCACTGACTGAATTCCCTGTAAACACTTGAAGATGTCAATGAATAAGACTTAAGTTGACAAATTGATTTGACATTAAACAAAGCACCAGTTTGAAGAAGAGTGGTATTTTTCAACAGAACGTAACTGTTTCTTTTGTCTAGGGGAATTACTGGAAATTTGGTAAGTAAAATGGGTTATAATGACATGACACAACCAGAGACAAATCTAACATCGAATGACATGACATGAATGTTCTGGAGAAAGGCGATCCTCCAGAGTAATAAAAAACAAAAATCAAAAGTGAAAATTGTAAACATGATTTAATAAAGTCAGTTCATGAGAGTCATTGTCTTTCACGCCTAAGGAGTATTCAACATTCACTGCTATTTTTGAAAACACTGATCCAAAAGAACAAAAATATAATAATACTCAGATGGAGTACGAGACAACCTTCTTAGGCATATTTTTCCATGTAAAAATGTTGAATACTGCTTAAGCCGGTAGTAGGAGCCATGGGCAGTAGCTTTCGTTCACTGCAAATGCTCAATCAAACACAACATACAACATTTTCTATTTTGCTGTTTTGTAGGTTTTTTTCTTAGGTACAGTATGAATTACAATATCTCTACGGACTACAAATATTACAGTTTTTAAAAAATCAATTAGTTACGATATAAACACACGAACTATAAATACCTAAATTTTCTTGCAAACCTTTCGGGAAATTTCATCTAAATGTATCAAACTTTGATATTCTTTCATTCTGGCAGTTTGAAATCTATTTGATATAATTTGTTTGCATTCCATCAAGTCTTGGTAAGAAGTTTGACATAATTTCATTAAGAAGGTCACAAACATGTATTATATATATTCTTTGAATTTCGAAATGAAAGAACTTCGTTCAAACGATTTTTTTGCTTTAAAACAAAATTAAGCCCGCATAATATCACTTAATCATATGATAAAACAAAACTTTATGGATATGTACTACCGGGATGGATACTTTTGTGCATAAAAGATTGAAACGTTATATGCCGTGACAACTCCTCACAAACTTTGCATTTAAATCATGTTTTGGACAAACAATTTCTGCAACGCGGTAGGAAAAAAGGACAACAGAAAACAAAGAAACATTAGTGTCACATCGAAACATAGTTTAATTTATATGTAGCAGAATCATATCTTTATTCTATTGCACGTCATCCTCATCAGCTTACCAAGGAGAAAAAAATCTACAATCCGATACTTACTCTCAGCATTAAAGTGATTGATTCGATAGTAATTTAATTGGCTTCTTAACTTCAGACAAATTTAATGTTTAATTCAGTCAAAGAATTTTTTTACAAATGACTTCAATTAGGTGCTGCATTAACATATAGATTATAAAATGTTGTAGATAAACTTGTTTCTAGAATTTAGTTTTATGCGAAGGGTCACTTTCTTTCTGATAATTCTGTTTTACTAATGAGGTTGATATGCTGTCTCATGTTTCTTTGTGAAATACCAATGATTTTTATATATTCAGTTACTGATCTACTATCAGATGTCGACAGACGAGATCGGGGCAAATTGAACCACATTTTTCGATTACTGACTTTATTTTCAATATGACCGGCTCTATTTTGATTTTTTTTCTGTTACACAATCTGATATCTGTTCTTCAATACCATTCAAATAAAAATATAAAATATTACAAAAACTAGTTGAAATTGGAGCCAAGAAAATATAAGTGGAGTGTTTTTCACTTTGCTCCGTGTTTCACATCATCCCGGTCTCCACGAAAACATTATTTTCAGTGTTTGAAATCTGAAATAGTGTTATAATAGTCCCCTTGTGAATATTTAAACATGTAAGCAGTTGTAATATGAATAGTTAAGTCATACAGAGTGATTTTCTCTTTCGACATTCATATTGTGAATTTTAGTTAAAACCTGATACTTGTGAAAACAATTCCGTCAAATCAAGTGAAAGATCTAGAATTACTTTATAAGAATTTCTTTAATATGTTTCCAGGCCAAACTCTGCTAGTATAAATACATGTCGTACTTTTACCAAAATATCACAGGTAAAAGTAAAGTTCACCTACATGTAGGTGATATACTTCTTATAGTAGACCAATAATTAAACATTATTTCTAGAGAGGCGGAACTACAAGATCTGGCTTAAGTCTGAAAATACTTGAGAAATAACTTACATATTTTCTAATCACTATTAGTAAATTTAATTGTCTATGTTTTTAAAAGAATAAAGTTTATCACAGATGTTAATATAACAAGCATTTTGCAATTCTTTGTCTGGTGTAAAAGGTTTTTAGCACATTGGCTTCTCTGTAACAACATGTCACCTGTTTGAGACATTCTAATTGACCACATAAATGTACTTGAGATTAACAAAGAAAAAGGGTATAATTTAGTTTTATCATATATAAATTTATGTCTAATTTTGAAATCAGAAAATACAAAATAAAATTTAAAATTCAATACAAATATTTCACTCACTTATTTAATATACACAATATAAGATATAACAAGAAAGTAGCTAATTATTCATAGCATGACAGTACACTTAAAACAAGACCTGTTTCATTTCGTTAATTTGATAACATTTAAACTAAGTAAATCACTTGAATAATCTCTAAACGAGACTAGTGTTCTGTTAAACGAGAATTCTTATCAATGTTTGTCTACAATAATTTGTCATTTATATGTTGGTGCAGATTAAATAAAGCATTCTTTCCTATAAAAATGTAATTGAAAATAAGTATAAGATGATATTAAATCAGAATTAAGTGAACAAATAGCTTCGACGTTTTTGAAGCAAGCACTATCAGATAATGAAAATTATCATCGTAATTTTAAAACTAGTTACTAAAATTTAATAAAGATTAAATGCATCCTTAAGATAAAATGCACTTTTAGATGTTATGTCAACACTTATGGTAATTTACTATTTAAAAGCAAAACGCTGTTTCTCTCAATTACCTTGAAAGGTTGTTGGTGTACAAATTCATTTGAATAATTTTCATTAAATATCATCATTATGTGTGACATTGAAAATTCAAAGAAATGAGACATCAGTCTCAAAATATTTATTAAAGCAGAGACATATTTCAAAAGAATTTTATCTGGCATCCACTTACAAATCCTTAATCCATTGCCTTAAATATGGAAAGATTTCTTGATGTCTCTTACCTGTTGATAAAATGTCTACTGTCTGCCAGGTGTTCGGTCTTTTTTATTATGAATATTGCAGAATGATGGAACAATGTCTCATCAAGCAAATTCAATGTTATTTATTTATAAACAAGAAGTTTCTTTAAAAATGATACTCGGCTGAAGTAAAACTGGTTAACTTTCATATACTTTCGATACATATATATTTCGAACATATGGCTTAAAATATCCTTTAGATTTTATTTTAGAACAATTCTTAAAACTTGTTTAAATAATAAAATCGTATACGCACGCGACAGAAGAAGAGTAAAAATATAGTACAAAAGTTGAAAGTAAAGAAAATATAAATTACTTGTACATCATGTCAAATAAATGCACATATATTAACGATTAAAATGAATCTATGCATGTTTATATTTACTTTCATATACCTCGATATTTTTTTGTGTTACTCACGTATTGAAGGTTATGTCTGCTCACTCGTGATAAGAAGATTGAGTGCTTAGGCTAGACTAAACCGCTTAAATATCACACTTAACAAGTTTGTTTATAATTACAATGGACTTGTTAAATTCTGAACCGTCTTTGCAAGCTTCTCTGTCTATATACGTTAAATTACTAAGATTTAAGAAGATTTAATTACTAACTAATTAGAAAAGAAGCCTTGAATTCCTTTGCAAGTTTCTATGGATATTTCATTCAAATTCATCAAAATTGGACTTCTTTCATTGATAAAGTTTAAATCACTGATTATCATTGCATTGTGCTTGCATTTATTCGTAGACGTTTTAGAAAATGTGACAAATTTCATTTAAAATTTACATATTTTGTCTTTGATTTTCAAAATTTTAGACGAATTATTTTCGTTTACTTAGAATTTGCTGTTTTTTCCCCGTATAAAATTTGCTTGTAAGACACACATTAAAACCGACAGCTCTAGATGTAGGATGCATTTTTATCACAATTTTCTTTTAAACATTGACCTGATTGTTCGAAATACCCGTAATTACTTCTGTTCAACACATAATGTTATCTTATAGACGAATATTCCAAATATATTCGAAAACAAACGTTATTTGCAAATTATTAGTTATAATGCATATGCTCTGCCCTTTGTCGCCCTTGTACCTTTCCTTTTGCTCTGTTGGGTTCCTTACCTATGGTCCTCTGTGTATTGGTATTGTTAGGGGTTGCATTTACTAAATGTTGTCTCCCATGTTGATCTTTCATTTGTTTTTTGTTTTGATTTTAGCCCGCATTATATTTAACATATTTCTATTTTCGAAACATTAATTTTTAATACATTTAGTTTCATATTCATTATTTTCAGCAAATCAAAGGCAATAGTAAGAAAAGTTTTAAGAAATTATGTTTGACATACAATGAATGGAAAGAGTTTACTAGTTTTAAAAGTGTAAATCATTAACGAATGTTCAAACCTTAAAACATTTTATTTGACTAATTCCTATGTCCGTTTGTTCACGAAAATTATTACACTTTACTTGGGAAATGTATTGCTTTCAAAATAACAAACCAAGTAACCTTTTCATACACTCGTAGCAGTTATATAGATATTTGATTAAGTAATATAATTTTAGACTTCGTTTATATAGCTACAGACACATTTGTATTCAAACAAGCTTTTAAAAGTCGTTGAATGGAAGTGCAAGCCGTTATTGGATACCTTTGTTAAATTGAATTTCATTTCCAAATGTTTTTCCATTCCATTTAAAAAACTATCGTTACACTTTTTATCTTATTACAGTTATTTAAAGTAGAAAATAGATAGACTAATGAAAGTTTATGAAATGTTGTTTATAACAAATTTCAGCATTAACGAGAATGTAATCAATATCAGAAATGTCTAGGCAAATCTTTTATTGACTGGCGTGTACATTTTCATATAGCTTACTCGTAGATATCAAATAATATTTAAAGCTGGAAAATGACATTCTCAAATCAGGACTTTTTATTTCTTCATTTCATCAACGTGTTTAAGTTCACTGTAGGTAATCAAGTTTTCACTTATCAAAAATATATACATGGATTTTCTCGAGAATGTGTTAATGACATTTCCTAATCAGATGATTCTTTTTCTAAAAACCCCATTAGAGCAAATATGAACCTTGAATATATCTATTGCTCTAGATAGTTCCTTCGTGTTATGTAATCCAACTATGTCAAATAATATAGATATGTAGTTAGTTTTTATTCTTTTATTTCATTACATTCAAGGTTAATTAGTTACTTTAAAGGTCTTGATTAATTTTTCTTAGATAAAGGAATACGAGGGATGATCCAGAATTACTTTGAATCTGGCCATATATTCAATCATACTTATCAAAAGTTTATGCTACACATTTTATATTTATGCGTCATATAATATACATTTGATTTTACTCAACAAGAACGTAATTTATGTGAGTTAGTTGTTTGAAGAAAAAAAATCACACAAAGTACATCGGCAAATAAAAAAACAAAAACAAATTCAAGCGATATTTAATTTTTTTAAGTTTGTTTAAAAAAACAAAGAAAAAATGTACAACGGCAAATAAACGAAAGAAACAAACGAATCAAAGCAATAATTATATCCTCGTAAAGGCTATAATTTATTTTCAAATTAATACTCTTTGAGTTACCACAATTTTATTTCTTATATTACATATGTTTGACTTTATTTCGTGAAATGTATCTGTTTTTTCTTCTTCTAAAAATCCGACTTTAAACAACATTTTCTTATTTTGCGATACAATCCAATCCCACTTGATCACAGCTGAGAATATTGCTGTTTAAATGAAATATTTTATAAAGCTTAAATAAATGTAACTGTGGCTATATTTATGTCAGCAATTGTTGCATTTCTTTTTATTGATGTTTCTTGTTTAACTTACATAAATGTCAAGAGCTTTTCGCATTTTCAGAGGAAAACAATGAAAGTCAGGTAAAAAGGATCAAGCTATTCTTAAAGAGCTCTATATCAAATACATCACAGAACTTACAAGAAAAGAAACACCGTTACAAGTCACTGACACCAAACATATATTTCTCGATAAACAGTGAAAAAATTTGTATCAAAACTTCTTTTGGTTGTTGTATTAATAAAACTCGGCTGGTATGATATGGATATAAAAAAGATAATTCGTTACTTGTTACAATTTTCTCGTCATTCAAAATGTTTCAGCATAATTAAATAATCGAATCATGTTGACTTTATATCCCTTCATAATATTGAGCATTAAATGAGAAACACTGAACTATATCCTTACACAGGAAAGGAACGTCTTTATCAACATTAGACTAAAGGGCAATGTCTGCATTTTCCATTTTATCTCAATTATTATATTTGTTATTGGCTTTGGTATTTTGCCTTATATTCAAGTTGTCTTTTAAAAGAATGTTCCTTCTTTAGATGTCAAAGATATGTTTATGCTTGGTTCAGAAATGTTAGAACGATTTATAAGCTGACAGTGCATTTTTCCACTGTGCTTATCATTATTAACCTGTTCAAAAGTAAAATTTTTGAAACAAAGCTTCGAGAGTAGCTAGAAAACAGTTTAAGTAAAGGAAGTATAATTTAATGGTTTTCTTTCAGAGTAAATCTTCTAGAAATGTGTCGCTACCAAGATCATCAATTACTCCATTTTCTGTTGATTTCTGATTAATATCTTCTTACATTAACATGTTCTGATTATTAAGCCTTACTTGAAGCAGTATACGCGATTGAAGTTTCTTTTGTGAAATACATCCGCCTACCCGTTCATCTTTTCCTTTACCATGTCGTTTGTAATTATGCTTTTTATATTATGTGCAATAAAGTATAAACCTCCTACTTGTATAGGGATTGCCTTGTTGTTGTCGCATTTATTTAATATAAAAGTAGAATAAATAAGTGTTACTTTCCGTAAGTGCGGCTTATTCTTTAAACATTATGATATGTCCTAAGATAAAGACCAAAAATAGCTATTAAGACAAACTGATATTTTATTTGTTATAATAAGTGCCAGTGTAAAGAGTGTTAGCTGTTTAAAGCGACTGGCCTGAAATTTTGACAAGAAAATTTAAAATGGAATACAAAAGATAAATTGATGTATTGTACGCTGTGATATAAACCTTGCGGTTCTGCTTACTTTCAATCCGATAGGAAAGAATAAGCTGTATATTTCACGTTAACAGCCAATTTCTATACAAATTTCGGGCAAAGTGAACATAAAACATAATTATTGTGAGAGATATTGAAATAAATCATTATCATTTGAAATGAGATCACAGCCTCGCGAAATTAATGTAGGCAAAGAAGTAAGAATACTCCACAATCCTATAACATTTCTTCTATCTTGTCGTGAATATATTAAGATTTTTCTCTACGTTTAGAAACATGTCTATGGTCCTTCCTTTTCAATTATACTTCGTATATGATTGCCATCTGCAGCACTGCTTATTGTTGTTAGTCTGAAATGAATAAAGAACTAAAAAAATCTGGAAACAAAATGATCCCTCGGAAGCATTAATCACAACAAAATTACATAAGAATTGCAGACTCGGTTTGATTGAGTCTGTACATGAGGGGTAATGAATAACTGCAACATCCCTCACCCTCCCTAGCACCGGCTTGAGCGGAACTCAATTCTCAACACTTAATAGTGCTGGCATCAATGATCCCGAAGGACCAGAAAAATAGCACAACACTGAAGTGAAGAACGGGGCAACTTTTTACAGCTGCCACACGGCACTTGACACCCGCCGTTGTGAAGTATAAAAATCTGGAGACAAAATGATCCCTCGTATGTAAGACGTGTGTGAGAAACAAGAAATCCCGTTTAATTTAGGAAAGTATTATCATGTGTTTTTTTCCAGAGTAAATCTTCTCGAAATGTGTACGCTACAAAGATCATCAAAAACTTTTAATTTTCTGTTGATTTTTGATTAATGTTTTCTTACATTAACATGTTCTGATTATTAAGCCTTACTTGAAGCCGTATACGTGATTGAAGTTTCTTTAGTGAAATACATCGGCCTACCCGTTACCATGTCGTTTGTAAATACGCTATTTGACATTATGTTCATTTACGTATAAACCTCCTTCTTGTATAGGGATTGTCTCGTTGTTTACGCATAAATTTGATAAAAATAGAATAAACGTTTCTTCCAATAAGTGCGGCTTATTCTTTAAAAACATTTTGAGATATGTCTTAAAATAAAGACCGTCATAAGCTATTAAGACAAACTGATATTTTATTTGTAACTTATAATAAGTGTCATTGTAAAGAGTGTTAGCTGTTCAAAGCGACTGGCCTGAAATTTTGACAAGAAAATTTAAAATGGAATACAGAAGATAAATTGATCTTTTGTCCGCTGTGATATAAACATTGCGGTTACTGCTTACTTTAAATCCGATAGGAAAGAATAAGCTGTATATTTCACGGTGACAGCCAATTTATATACACATTGCGGGAAAAGTGAACATAAAACATAATTATTGTGAAAGATATTGAAATGAATTATTATCATTTGAAATGAGATCACAGCCTCGCGAAATTAATGCAGGCAAAGAAATAAGAATACTTCACAATCCTATAGAATTTCTTCTATCTTGTCGTAAATATATTAAGATTTTTCTCTACATTTAGAAACTTTTCTAGGGTCGTTCCGATTTCAATTCTGGTTTGAACATGATTGCATCTGCAACACTGCTTATTGTTGTTTATCTGAAATGAATAAAGAATACAGAATAATTTTAGTGTGAGGAATATAGTTATTTAAACAGATTTATAGATATTTTAACGGAAAGAACCTACTTTTTGTTGAATTTTCATTAATATACATAGAGGATAATTGTTTGTTTATGTGTAAGATGCAATTTCATTTCATCGAGTGAGCCTCAAAACTGGCTTTTATATGAAATAGAATTACCTTTTACGCACACACATAAAAGAAACCATCAAAAACATATACGTTTTATTTCATGCTTTATACAAGTGTAAATAACATTTGTTCAATATTAGCTTGAATATTTAATTAAAATATGTTTTCACCACTGGTAGCCTCAATTTCAGACGAATTTCTCATAAATACATGAAGACTAGAGCAAAAAAAAAGTACAAAACTCAACGTTAAAAGGCGATGATATTATTTATTTTACATAAAAACAAAATCATGAATGATCGTTTTCTTTTAAGTGATATTGTGCTTCTACAGCGAATATGGACTTTTTCATCTTCCTCGTCTCATTCTCAATTCTGAAACGCATCCTTTCTTAAACATTCTTTGGTCACACTTGTTTTTCTTTTGTTATCATGCCTTATTTAGCACTCTCGCCATCGCCTTTTTAACGTTCATTTAACAACTTTAAGATATAAATATGCTTGTCACAATTAATATTTATTTTTTATTTGTGCTTATCATATGTATTGAATCTTATGATTTGAATACTAATTATTATTCAGATTACAGACTAAAATGATGCGTATATCAAGGAATTACTAAGTTTAAAAACAATGTGTATCTCATTGCTTACATATCAATACGCTATCAACGTCATTGGTCATTAAATGTTAAAAGACCAAGAGTTTCTTTCATATAATTATTAACTTTAAGATTAGTATAAGGCAGTATTAGTAATACGTTCATTTTTGCCTATAATTACTTGTACTTGCTCACTACATTTATAACCCCCGTGCTTGTATTAAGGTTGGATGTATTTGAACTGTACATATCTGTATATCAGCATTATGATATGTATATTTGTGTCCTTTCTCTCTTTTAACAATGATAAACAAGATCAACAAGGAAAGGCGGCGTTCAATGAACGCAAAGACCAGTGGCTGCTAATATATCATTTAATTTCTTTTACAAAAGTCATTCACCTTTTAGGTTCAGATTGGAATATCTCGCCAGGTTGAATGACAGAGGAGAATGTTTTATAGATAAAGCCAATCAAGGTAAAAGCTAAATTTTATTAAATGCTCTAACTGGAAAACTCACATTCGTATTTTTCATAGAGAAGGATATACTAAAAGAAACATTTACAAAGGGCGCCATTCAACATAACAGTATTTTTATGCCTTTTCTTCATTGTTTCATAACTGTTTTTGTTTCTGTACCTTACTTTTTACTAATCTATCCACAGCAAGTAACCGCTTAAGATGTCAGCGATCTGTTAATATTGATAAAGAAATACCTGAACAAATTATCAGTTTACAGACTTTATTTGCTTCGAGTCTGCTTATCAGTAATCTCCTTTTTAATAGTATTTGAACTAGACTACCCTGTAAAATAGTTTTTCATCTGTAAAGCTTTTGTTGTGTTTATCTTGTTCTTCAAACTATTTAAATCAATAGACATGATATATACATAGATTCGCTAATCCAGTTAATACTTGATGATTCACGTGAATGTTCAAATGAATCACAAATTCAAAGACAAAATTGACAACAAAAAAGACCCAACCAAAACAACAACAGCAACAACAACAACAACAAAACAAAAACAACAACAACAAACCAACCCTCCCAGAAAAAAAACAACAACAACCCCCCCAGAAAACAGCAAAATAAAAAATTGCCCATCTTTTTAAAAATTCTAAATGATTAAAAGGAATAATAAAGCTTAAAGCAGCATGCCTCCAGGTTCATGAATTTTAAAAAAAATAAAATATTTTCAAGTGAGCATAGAAAATAATTTAGACATTGCAGACGACACTTACAATATATACGAAAATTATCGAAATAAGCCCTTAATGGGTTAGTAACGCAGTAGAAATATGGTAATAAAATGGCAAAATTAGTCGTGAATAGCATATAACATGTATATAAATTCTTGAATCGTGATAGATTAACTTTTCTAAAAATGTGAGTACAATTTTTCTCACGGTTGATTTTCTCTAAATAAATTTTGAATTTATGGAGGTATGCAGCTATAACTGGTAATGCTGGTAACGAGAGAGTTGATCTTAACAATGCTAATATGTCATTTATAATGACACTTAATCTATTCCTAACCTATGGTTTATTTATTGAACCTATCCAGTTTGTTCTGATTTTATTTCAGGCATTTCAATGAAGGATTCTTTTGTATGATATCTTTAAAATAGAAAGATAGTTTATATGTAACAATTACCCATATCGTTATCCCATAAGTTAGTAATGCAAATGAACTTTGTCCGTAAATAATTATTGTCTCGGTAACTGATTTAACAACAACAACAACAACAACAACAACAACAGCAGCAGCAGCAGCAGCAGCAGCAGCAGCAGCAACAACAACAACAACAACAACAGCAACAACAAAAACAACAACAATAAAACATACTTTTCTAAAGTCGAACAGTTGCACAAAGTATTAGTTAATTTGCACAAATTAGTAACGTATATAGTATAGATAAAAAAGAACATTTCTCATTTTTCAATTGTACTGTTACATGGATAACCTAGGAGTTTTCATTTTCAGATGACATATAAACAGTATAACAAACAGTATCACCGTAATCGGTTGCGGCTATATCGTATGTTGTGAAATGAGAATGTATCATACAATAGTCAATATTGTAGTAAATCATGCATATATACTTATCCTCTATAACTATGTGAAAACTTCAGGTATTGTACATTATAATGAACATTACTGTTTAAATCATCGTCTTATTCATTTCATTATTGTAAAAAATCAGAAAACAATTATTTATGTAGCTTCGCAACAAAAATCCACTTTAAGGTGAATGTTAAACCCGCTTTGTATTCAGTTCCTAATATTTTAACTTATACTATATCTTAGTCAATTGCTTAGTTCAAAAATACTCTATGGATCTGTGCTACAAATGTTTTAATGTTTTAATCTTTTGACACCGACATTTAACCGTGTATTTGCTGTACTAAGCAAGAATATCCTAAACTCTCTTAAATGTATTGATTTAAAGAAAAGTATGTCACTTAATGCTTATAAACGTCCACATCATTCTCCCGGGTAAGAAGGAACTGAATATTGATAAAACTGTTTGAATTTTTGCTGTTGGCAGCAAGATATGTCAGATAAAAGAGAATTCCTTTGTCCGCCTGTTCATGAATATTATTAAATTGTACTTTGGAAATGTATTATCTTCAAAATAACAAACCAAGTAACTTTTTTCATGCGAAAATGTTAACAATCGTAGCAGTTCTACAGATATTTGATTAAGTAATATAATTTCAGACTTGGTTTATATAGATACAGACACATTTGTATTCAAACAAGCTTTTAAAAGTCGTTGAAGAGAAGTGCAAACTGTTATTGGATACCTTTGTAAAATTGAATTTCCAATCCCAAATGCGTCTTCCCCGTACACAATGTGTTTCCATTCCATTTGAAAATCTATCGTTACACTTTTATCTTATTAAAGTTATTTAAAGTATAAAATAGATAGACTGATAAAAGTTCATGGAATGTTGTTTATAACAAATTTCTGTATTAACAGTAATGTAATCAATACTCGAATTTTCTGGGCAAATCTTTTGTTGACTGACATGTTCATTTTTTAAAATAACCAACTCGTAGATTTCAAATAATATTAAAAGCTGGGAAAATGACATTCTCAAATCAGGACCTGTTTTTAGTTCTCCCTTTCATAAAGTGCTTATGTTCACTATAAGTAATCAGTATTTTACACTTATCTGTAAATATTGTGAATCTTTTTCTAAAATCACCATTATAACAAAACTCAACCTTGAGTATATCTATTGATCTAAGATAATTCCTTCGTGTTATGTAATCCAACTTTGCCAAATAATATATATATGTGTTTAGTTTTTATTCTTTAATTCCATTACATTCAAGGTTAATTAGTTACTTTATAGGTCTTTATTACTTTTTATTGGATAGTAATACGAGGGATGATCCAGAATCTGGCCATATATTCAATTATACTTATTAAAAAGTTATGCTACAAATATTATTTTTATTATTCATATAATATACATTTGATTTTACTCAACAAGAACGTAATTTATGTAAGTTAGTTGTTTGAAGAAAAAAAAACAAAAACAAAAAAACACCAAAAAGTACAACGGCAAATAAAAGAAAGAAACAAACAAATCCAAGCAATGATTATATTTTCGTAAAGGCTATAATTAATTTTCAAATTAATACTCTTTGAGTTACCATAATTTTATTTCTTA
The DNA here is from genome assembly GCF_026571515.1 of Ruditapes philippinarum. Lineage (NCBI taxonomy): Eukaryota > Metazoa > Mollusca > Bivalvia > Venerida > Veneridae > Ruditapes > Ruditapes philippinarum. The sequence continues at coordinate 145,757 of NW_026864386.1, forward strand.
TATTACCTATTTCTTACTTTATTTTGTGAAGTTTACGTGCTTTTTCTTCTCCTAAAAACCTTGCTTTAAACAACATTCATTTTCTTATTCTACGATAGAATCAAATCCCTCTTGATCACAGCTCAGAGTACTGCTGTTGAAATGAGATTTTTTTATAAAGCTTAATGAATGTAACTATCGCAATATTTATGTAAGGAACTGTTGCATTTCTTTTTATTTATGTTTAATGGTAAACTTACATAAATGTCAAGAGCTTCTAACATTTTCCGAGAAAAGCAGTGAATGTCAGGTAAAAAGGATAAAGTCATTCTTAAAGAGCTTTATATCAAATACATCACAAAGTTTACAAGAAAAACTACCGTTACATGGCAAACATATATTTCTCGATAAACAGTTAAAGATTTTGTATCAGAACTTCTTTTGGTTGTTGTATAAATAAAACTTCGCTGGTAAGATGATAATGCGTTACAATTTTCTCGTCATTCAAAATGTTTCAGCATAATTAAATAATTAAATCATGTTGACTTTATATCCCTTCCATTTCATCTTAATTATTATATATTGTTATTGGCTTTGGTATTTAGCCTTATATTCAAGTTGATTTTTAGCTTACCTGAGCCTGCTCATGGTGAGCTTTAAGGGTCGTTGAATGTCCTTCGTCCGTCGTCCGTCCACATTTGTTCGTTAAAACTCTAGTGGTCACATTTCTGCTCAATCATCATCAAACTTTGTAGGATGCTTGTCTAGGTTATTGCTCAGATGAGTTCGAACATGGGTCATCTCGGATTAAAAACTAGGTCACAGGAGCTAAAAAGAGAAAAATCTCTTTAACACTCTAGTGGCTACTGTTTTGATCCAAATATCCTTGACATTAGTATTAAAGTCTGTCTTGATGACTCCAAAATGGGTCACTGGAGTCAAAAACTAAGTCATACCGCTCAAATATGGTAAAACCTTGTGAACACTCTAGTGGCCATATTTTTGACTCAATTGTCTTCAAACTTGGTTAGGATGCTTGTCTAGGTAATTGCCTGGATGAGTTCGAACATTGGTCATTTCGGATAAAAAACTAGGTCAGAGGAGCTAAAAGTAGAAAAATCTTGTTCGCACTCTAGTGGCTACCGTTTTGATTTAAATATCCTGTAATTGGTCTGAAAGTTTGCTTTGATGAGTTCTAGATAAAGTTTGAATATGGTTCACTTGGGATCAAAAACTAGGTCACACCGCTCAAATATGGAAAACCTTGTTAACACTCTAGAGGCCACATTTTTTACTCAACTGTCATGAAACTTGGTCAGGAGTTATTGCTCGGATAAGTTCGATGAGTCAGGTGAGCGATCTAGGGCCATCTTAGCCCTTTTGTTAATAGAATGATCCTTCTTTACTTGTCAGAGATCTGTCAATGCTGGATCAGAAATGTTAGAACAATTTATAAACTGACAGTGCATTTTCTTCCACAATCATTATTAACCTTATTAACATGTATATAAGTAGTATATGAAGTAGCAAACCTTGCAAACAGGATAGAAACCCGTTTAAGGTAGCTCATCCCTAATGCACTATCTCCACTATGAAGAGTATTCAAATAGGCTAGAATCACTGTAAAGTGTATTGACGGGCGTGGGTTCAAACCCCAGAAGGGGCAACTTTTTTTCTTTCTTTTTTTTCTTTTTTACATTTTTTATTAATCTCTCAGATCCCTAATGGAAGAAAAAGTGTTTCATTTTAATTATATAATTATTGTAGGTATTTATTTACTAAATAATGCCAAATTTAATAGCAAATATGATAACAGATATTTTCAAAGTTTAATAAAATAAAAACTACACGGTAAAAGTATTTTATATTTTGCAAGACTAACCGATATTTATTTAAGAAAATTTAGGCAAACTTTGAAAACAGCCCCTCATTATGCAAAATTTAAGGGATATTTTAAGTAAGGCTTTTTACATAGGGAAATGGTCAAATAAGTGTTAAAAGTGGGTGGGGTAGTGTTACATTTTTAAACATATTAAAAACATTTCGTTTAAAAATAATCATTTTGCTTGTTTAATTTGTTATCTAAATATTTGTTTCTTAACAATGAGCAATAGGAAAACATTTTTCATAATGATGATATTATAGATTATTAAAATTTCCTCATTTCTAAAAAAAGCCCTTCTAATGGCAAAGATTTAGTTCAGAAAAAAATGTCCATAACTCATAAACCACACGGTAAATTTTGTTTAAATTTTGCATACAGGTGACATTTAAGGCATATAACTGTGCTATGCTGTCAATTTTACATTGCCTTAAGGTGCCCATTAGGGGTGTTCTACCTTAAGTAAGAGAAGTATAATTATCGGGTTTCCTGTCTGAGAAAATCTTCTAGAAATGTGTACTCTACCAAGATCATCAATATCATTTAACTGTCTGTTGATTTTTATTTTTTTCTACTTACATTAACATGTTCTGATTATTAAGCCTTTCTTTAAGAAGTAAACGCGATTGAAGTTTCTTTAGTGAAATACTTCCGCCTACCCGTTCATCTTTTCCTTTACCATGTCGTTTGTAATTATGCTATTTTACATTGTGTGTAATAACGTAAAAACCTCCTACTTGTATAGGGATTGCCTTGTTGTTGACGCATAAATTTAATAAAAAAATAGAATAAATAAGTGTTACGTTCCATAAGTTCGGCTTATTCTTTAAACATTTTGTGTCATGTCTTAAAATAAAGACCGAAAATAGCTTTTAAGACAAACTGATATTTTATTTGTAACTTCAACTTCCGAACCAAACGAAATATCGTTATAATATAATAAGTGCCAGTGTAAAGAATGTTAGCTGTTTAAAGCGATTGGCCTGAAATTTTGATAAGAAAATTTAAAATGGAATACAGATCTGATAAAACCAAAGATAAATTGATTTTTTTGTCCGTTGTGATATAAACCTTGTATTTACAGCTTACTTTCAATCCGATAGGAAAGAATAAGCTGTATATTTCACGTTAACAGCCAATTTCTATACAAACTGCAGGCAAAGTGAACATAAAACATAATTATTGTGAGAGATATTGAAATAAATCATTATCGTTTGAAATGACTTCACAGCCTCGCGAAATTAATGTAGGCAAAGAAATAAGAATACTTCACAATCCTATAGCATTTCTTCTATCTTGTCTTGAATATTTTAAGATTTTTCTCTACGTTTAGAAACTTGTCTAGGGTCCTTCCGATTTCAATTCTAGTTTGAACATGATTGTCATCTGCAGCACTGCTTATTGTTGTTAATCTGAAATGAATAAAGAAGACGTATTTGAGTGTGAGGAATATAGTTATTTTAACAGATTTTTAGATATTTTAACGGGACTAATCTACTTTCTGTGGAATGATCATTAATATTCATATAGGATAATTTTTTGTTTTTGTGTAAGATGCAATTTTATTTCAGCGAGCGGGCCTCAAAACTGACTTTGAAGTTCACGGGATAAAATAAAATTACTTAGTACGCACACATAAAAGAAAACATAAAAAAACAAATACGGTTTATTTTTATTTCACGCTTTATACAAGTTAAAAGACATTTCTTAATATAATAATGTAAATGTTTACCCCATTGGTAGCCTCAATTTCAGACGAATTTCTCATAAATACATGAAGACTAGAGCAAAAAAGTACGAAAATCAACGTTAAACATCGATGATGTTATTTATTTTACACAAAAATCATGAATAGTCGTGTGCTTTAAAGTGATATTATGCTTCTACGGCGAATATGGACTTTCTCATCTGCCTCTCCCAATTCTACAACGTACCCTTTCTTTAACATTCTTTGGTCACACTTGTTTTTCTTTCATTATCATGCTTTATTTAGCACTTTCACCATCGCCTTTTTATCGTTCATGTAAATATTTTAAGAAACAAATATACTTGTTTAATTTTTCTATCTTTACTTATCACATGTATTGACTTTTATGATTTGAATACTATTTATAATTCAGATTACAGACTAAAAGTGAAAACAGATGTGCATATCAAGGAATAATTTTAGTTTAAAGACAATGTGCATGTAATTGCTCACATATCAATATGTTATCAATATCATTGGTCACAAAATGTGAAAAGACCAAAATTTTTTATTATTATTTATTTTAAGATTAGTATCAGGCAGCATTAGTGATGCGTGCATTTTTATCTATAATTACTTATATGTACTCATTACATTATAACTCTTCTGCTTTGTATTAAGATGCATCGTGGCTTTGCTAAAATATTTTATATTTCTCGTTGTACACCGTAAATAACATTTATTTTCTTTTCTCTATAATATGAACGTGACTTACTTAAACACCTACATTTGAACTGTACATATCTGTACATCAACATTATGATATGTATATTTGTGTCCTTTTTTGGTTTATAATTGATTTTAATCAGATATATGTTTTCTCTCTTTTCACGGGGGTCAGTGGCTGCTAATAAACCATTTAAACCATTTTTACAAAAGCCATTCACCTTTAAGGTTCAGATTGTAATATCTCGGCGAGGTTGAATGACAGTGGAGGATGTGTTATAGATAAAGCCAATCAAGGTAAAAGCTCAATTTCATTTTGCTTTAACTGGAAAACAGACATTCGTATTTTTCAAAGAGAAAGATATACTAAAAGAGACATTTACCAAAGGGCACCGTACATCAAACCTTTTCTTTATTGTTTCATAACTGTTTTCGTTTCTTTACCTTACATTTAACTAATCTATGCACAGCAAGTAACCTCTCAAGATGTCAGCGATCTGTTTAAATTGATTAAGAAATATCTGAACAAATTATCAGTTTACAGACCCTGACTTTATTTGCTTCGAGTCTGCTTATCAACCTTTTATTAGAATTTGAACTAGACAACCCTGTAAAATGGTTTTTCATCTGTAAAGCTTTTGTTGTGTTTTTCTTGATCTTCAAACTATTTTAATCAGTAGACATGCTATATACATAGATTCGATAATTCAAATGCATCACAAATACAAAGACAAGATTGTTCGAGTACAAGAAAAACAACAACAACAAGAACAACGACAACGAAAAAGACCCTCCCCTAAAAAACAACAATAACAAGAACATATAAAAAACAACAACAACCCGACCCCTCCTAACCCCCACCCCCCAAAAAAAACAACAACAAAAAAACAACAAAAAAAACAAAAACAAAAAAACAAAACAAACGCACACAAAAATCAGAAAGCAACAAAATAAAAAAATGTTTATCTGTTTACAAAAATCCAAAGGATTAAAAAGAATAATGAACCTTAAAGCAGAATGCCTCCAGATTCATGCTAATTTCCATTAAACTAACAAAAATAAAAAATTTTCAAGTGAGCAAAGAAAATAATTAATTTTATACATTTCAGGCGACACTTTCAATATACGTAGAGGATATTGAATGAGTGTAGGTTTAATACTAAATTTATTAAACGAGTTGAACAAAATCATATTATGCGAGCCTCTGGTGAGCATAATATTGTTTTATTCAACGAGTTCAATAAATTTAGTATTGAATCTACACGAATATAATATTCTATCTATCACATATATAAAATAAGAACGGTAAACTGTTAACAAGAGTCATTTTTCTTTGACGCGCTTATAGGGTAACGCTTACATTAGCGCACTTTAACGCTATGTTTATAGCGCAAATTACGTGACGTCAAAGTGTTATCACACTAGTGTAATATCGTCTAGTGTAATATCGTTTTTATTAAATGGCTTTATTACACTCCTGTGCCGCGGTTTATGTGATAAACATGTATATTAATTCATTATAATTAATCGTGAATATTTTTTACTTTTCATAAACTGTTAGTACATTCTTCTCACTGTTGATTTTCTTGAAATATTTCGGAATATCTGAAGGCATGAAACTTTATCTGAAATATTTGAAATATCTGGAGGCATGAAGCTTTATCTGACACTTTTGGAATATCTGGAGGCATGAAACTTTATCTGGTAATGCTGATTACGAGATAATTAATTATTACAATGCTAAAATGTTACTTATAATGATACTAAATCTATCCCTATTCAATGGTTTATTTATTGAATTTACCTATTTTGTTCTGATTTTATTTCAAACATCTTTTGTACAATATCTTCAAAATAGAATAATACAGTGAAAGTTGAGAAAACCGGACGGCTTTCGGACCGAGGGTTTTGTCCGGTTTTCTCAGCGGTCCGGTATTCTCAATGTCCCCAGCTATTCAGGATCCTATAAACCGAGCAATAACTTACAAAGGATGCTGAACGCATATTTGCATTTTCATGATAATGAGTAAGTATATCGCTTAATAAAGAAATGATAAAAAAAACAACAGCAAAAAAAAAAAAAAAAAAAAAAAAACCAAAACAAACACACACAAAAATCAGAAAGCAACAAAATAAAAAAATGTCTATCTGTTTACAAAAATCCAAAGGATTAAAAAGAATAATAAAGCTTAAAGCAGAATGCCTCCAGACTCATGCTAATTTTCATTAAACTAACAAAAATAAAATATTTTCAAGTGAGCAAAGAAAATAATTAATTTTATACATTTCAGGCGACACTTTCAATATACGTAGAGGATATTGAATGAGTGTAGGTTTAATACTAGATTTATTAAACGAGTTGAACAAAATCATATTATGCGAGCCTCTGGTGAGCATAATATTGTTTTATTCAACGAGTTCAATAAATTTAGTATTGAATCTACACGAATATAATATTCTATCTATCACATATATAAAATAAGAACGGTAAAACTGTTAACAAGAGTCATTTTTCTTTGACGCGCTTATAGGGTAACGCTTACATTAGCGCACTTTAACGCTATGTTTATAGCGGCAAATGACGTGACGTCAAAGTGGTTATCACACTAGTGTAATATCGTCTAGTGTAATATCGTTTTTTATTAAATGGCTTTATTACACTCCTGTGCCGCGGTTTATGTGATAAACATGTATAATTAATTCATTATAATTAATCGTGAATATTTTTTTACTTTTCATAAACTGTTAGTACATTCTTCTCACTGTTGATTTTCTTGAAATATTTCGGAATATCTGAAGGCATGAAACTTTATCTGAAATATTTTAAATATCTGGAGGCATGAAGCTTAATCTGACTTTTTTGGAATATCTGGAGGCATGAAACTTTATCTGGTAATGCTGATTACGAGATAAATAATTATTACAATGCTAAAATGTTACTTATAATGATACTAAATCTATCCCTATTCAATGGTTTATTTATTGAATTTACCTATTTTGTTCTGATTTTATTTCAAACATCTTTTGTACAATATCTTCAAAATAGAATAATATTAGTTCCTTTGTCATTATTTCCATGAAGACTTGATAGGCACATTTGTAAAGCAATTTTTAAGGGAATAAAATGGTAGGCAAATAAAAAAAATGAGCAGATTAAAAAACATCGCGTAGAAGACTTCACGGGTAAGTCAGTCATTACATGATTGGCATATGCAATTCCCTCTTACCTCTAACGTGATTTGTACAAAGATGAACCAACCTGTTCCTTTATTTCTTTTTCAGTGACGCTTTTAATTTTTTATTTTGGACATTGGTGTTAATGATTCTGGTTAAATTTATTGTGAGCTGACAGTATCAAACGGTCTTATTGTAATCACGGTCATTTGTTTCTAGGCAGTGTTCAAATAATTAATAAACATTTCTACATGTAGTTTATAGAAGCCTGCGCATATTGACAGAAAGGAAACGTTTGTTCCATATTTGCAGGTCCGCTCATGAGAAAACCAAAGAAAATAAGCACATTTTGAATAATAAATAGGAGAAATCCTTTTTGAATCCTTAGCTGATAGTTAACATGTAACGACTAATTATCTAAAGAGGTTATAGAACTATATTCCATAAAGTAAGTGATGTAAATGCACTAGTCCGTCAATAATTATTGTCTTAAAGATAGAAACAGGTCATTGCATAACTGAAGGTCAATGACGCTCGAGTAGTCCAGTTTTGAACAAATCTTACTATTATTATGGCAGTTCATAAAATACACCGGAAGATTTGACGTAATATACTCTTTAGATAGTTGCATGTGTGTCATTGTTTCAACATGGCCCTAAAGAGATTTTTTTTTAATTTTCCTTGTACATATATTGGAAAATTGTAAATATTGTAGGCTCGGTACAACAAACACATCATCATCTTCATCAACAACAACAACAACAACAACAACAACAACAACAACAACAGCAGCAACAACAACAAAAACAATAACAACAAAAACAACAACAACAAAACAGACTTTTCTGAAGTCTAACAGTTGCAAAAAGTGTTTGTTAATTTGCACAAATAAGTAAGGGATATACTATATTAGTTTTAATATAAAAGAACATTTATCATTGTTTAATTGTATTGTTAGACAAATAAAACGCCTGGTTACATGGACTACATCTTCAGATGATGGTAAATTCAGTATAACAAACAGTATCAACATCAGATTGCGGCTACATCGTATGTTGTGAAGAAAGTAAGAATGTATCAAGCAATTGTCATTATTGTAGTAAAATATATAGTTACTTAATCATCAATTATTATGTAAAATCTTAGGATATTGTACCAAATAATGAACATTACTGTTTTATCATAAGGCTCGTCTAATCCATTGCCATTATTGTAAAAAATCAGAGTACAATTATTCATCCATGCTTCGCAACAAGAATCTATTTTAAGGTGAATGTTAAACCGGTTTTGTATTCAATTCCTAACATTTTAAACTTATACAATGCCTTACTTGATTGTTTATTTCTCGGAAATGAGGTTTAAAAATATGGATCTGTTAAAACACTTTATTGTGCTGGAAACTATTGTTTTGATCTTGCAACAAACGTGTATTTGCTGTACCAAGCAAGAACATCCTAAACTCTTTTAAATGCATTGATTTACAGAAAAGTAGACCACTTAATGCTAATAAACGTTCACATCATCCTCCCGGGTTGGAAGGATTTGAATATTGATTAAACTGTTTGAATTGTTGCTGTTTGCAGGAGAATATGTTAAATAAATGAGAATCTTTTATCAAGATGACCTCAAATGTTTTAGGACTCATAAAAAAATAATTATCGACATTTTATTTCAAATTGCTGTACAATACAGGAACTTTTGTCGTTTTCACTATCTATTTTTACTTTATTTGTTCTGAAACGGTCACATATGTCTACTATGCAATGTAATGTAGATAACAATTGTTCTTGAAAAATGATTCTTGCGTTCTGATATACTATTGACAAAACACTTGCATACGACTCAAATAACTGTAATTCCATAATGTACATGTATAATACAAGACAAAATTGATAAAATACGTCATGTAAATATTGCATTTTTACATTCATTAGATCGTTATTCTTTGATGAACAGTCAGCATACACATTAAATATAAAATGGTGATAGATGAATATGCTTTTAATTAAATAATAATTTCCACACTTTTCAAATCTGTCTTGATATTTTATAGTTTGTCCATTCTTTGATATTTTATAGGTTATCCAGTCTTTAAAATCACTTTACATAACGGTATATTTATTGTGCATGATAACAAATAAACATAAATGGAATCCCTAAAGGGCACCCAAAATGAAAACTTGTGTATGTTCCAGACTCGGTTTTATTGCGCCTGTTCATGATGAACGGTAGTTGTAAATGCATGCTACTGTCTAAAGTAGAATTTAACATTCATTCACGAAATGGTGAAATTTTGAATAGAGACAAATCTGCAGATGTTTTTTTTCAGCGAATAAAAGTTACAGAAAACTTCTAAAATTGTGAACAAATGTCGCAGCCTTTTAGTTTTGAATGTGAAATAATAAATAATTAGTTTATATAAAATTAATGTTATTGTGATTGTGTCAGAAGTAAAAAGCTTATAGACACACTCTCGGATCCATTCAAGGTAATTAGCAGTACTGAGCAAGGAGCTCAAGAAAACAACGGCTTGCCTCTGGGACTTTTGATTCTTTCATGTGAGAAAAGCTTTCCAGCTAGCTTACAGAACGTCAGTGGTTCTACTCAGATGCCCGTTCGTGCCTGAAATAATGCACGGGAAGGGCACCTGATGTCTTCCTCCACCAGTACAGCTGGAACGTCGCTATATGACTTATAATGTGCAAGTGTGACATAAAACCCAATTAAACAAACAAATAAACAAAACAAGCCTCTGTAAAAGAACAGCATATTTTTACATTATGATTAGTGTAGAAGATTGGATACCAGTTAATCCGGTGCTAGGATCATTAGAGATAACTAAGTGCGCTTTTTCATACATTTTTTTGTCATTACTTCAGAATGATCTCCCTTTATAAGTTATCTTTGGCATTACATATAGTACATTGACGATAAATTGTTTTAGATGTGATAACGATAAGAAAAACCTCTCCATGAAATAGACCACATTAAGCTTTTCTATTTCATTACATCGTTTTATTCCGCGGATATTAAATGCTGATAGATTATTTTTATAAATTCGATCACATAATTAAATATAAATGTCAAAAAGATATACACGATAAACAGTTCTTAAATTTTACATGAAACTATATAAAACTTTTTTTTGAGCTAGGCTAGCCGTGATTTTGCTATATGCGTAATTACTTATAAGTAGGCTTGGAAGCTAATAAAGGCCATTCTTCATTAATGTTAACAGATCATTGACATCTCAAGAGAAACATGCTGTTGATGAATAAGTTGAATGTACAGTAAAGTATCGACAACAATTACAAAACAAAAAGACGTGTAAAATTTTCTGGAATATTGGATGGTGTCCTGTATAGAATATCTTTTTAAGAATTTCTCTTTAAAACAGTATGACTCAGGTAGGTTTTGTCCCAGTTAAAGCTTAATAACATTGAGGTTAACACTAGCCATGTTGACCTTAAGTTTTTTTGAACATCAATAAAATATTACACTCTAAGGATTAAAAATTGATTAATTCCTTCAAAAGTCGTTAATTGTGTAAAAATAGCAATACTGATTGTTTGTTTGGTTGGTCTTAAAGTCTTACTAACAATGTCAAGGTCATATGGCGACTTTCAAGCTTACCTGCTTGGGGAAAGGTTCAGGAGCCGGCAAGATATAACTATGCATATTTAATGCAGACGAGGAATTACATCCAATACATATATCGATGTTTAAGCATAGTATAGTTCATATTCGTAAAAGGAAATAAGCAATTCTTATACAACACGTATCAAAATAAATATTTTTGGTAGACTACACAACATCTCAATACTTTAACGCGGTTCAAATATATTTAAATTAATGTTCTTAGGTCTTACATAATTATAATAGTATTGCATTAAATTTCGGACATATTACAAAATAGAGCCTTATTTATATACCCCAAATGAAACGACCTGGAGAAAATCATGGCTCATTTTATAAATATCCGTTAAAAAAACAAAAGTACAAATCTTGACGTGTCCGATTTAAAGGTCTATATCAACCGCCGAATAAACACAATTCAGATATTTTAAAATCATACATCGCTTGAATAATCGACATTTTAGAGGTGATAGTAGAAGTAATGTTGTGAAAGACAGTCCTCTGTAGACAGTTTCTTTCGAATAATGTCAGCAATATTTTCATTTTAGTCCTTTTGAGTGACATTTTAAGGTGTCCCATGTTTTCTTCTTTTTCTTCTCTTTCCTTATTTTTATCCTCTTCATCTTTTTACATCGACTATATACATACCAGACACATAATTAAGCAAAATATCAGGAAAATGTTTATAGAATATTGATATAAATTAAAATAAAACATATCTCCTACCTGTTTTATTCGAAATATTGCTCTTCTGTTACATGTAAAAATGTGAAAATGACATAGTTTACATATTTATAAAAACTACAAATAACAGTAACAAAAATGTCCGACATAGAATCTATAGCCCCTCTGATTAAAACGTGTAATAATATCATTATTATATGAATAAAGAACTATTAGAAAATATGTTGTCAAATAAATACTACGATGTCATTTTCTTGTTACAGTGGCGACAACAAACTACAATACTGCAAAGTCATTCAGCTGTATTTTGAGTCATTTATATCTGATTACTTTATACGCGCAGTTCAATAAGTTATTCAGAAGATAATAAACTCACTGGCAGAAAATACATCGCATTGTGCATATAATTCCTTGGTTAAACTAAGATCAATGGAAAAACAATATAGTCCATGAATCATTTTATAATGTCACTGTGATCTTCTAGGGTTTATTAAGAAATTACTGCACACTTGAGTAATATATAAGGACGTTCTGATATGCTCCAATTTGTCTCCAAGTATCATTCATCATTGACTTTGCTGATATAACTCAATGATCCGCCGTGGTCCTGTCGTTAACTTTCCCGAGATTAATTATAATTGCATTAGTTACATTGATATATTAATTACCGAAACACTTTTTTTACACAACGAAGTCGGTAAATCATTCTGAACCTTCAATCGTCTAAACATATTGTCCACTTTAACACACTATTACATTGTTTAGGTATTGAATAGAAACAGATATAAAATAGAAACTGTTACTCGCATCCATCAACATTACACATCAAGTTAAAAACATTACTGTACAGCATAAACCCTTTGCATCAGATATTGCAAACATTCGTTAAAAAGTAAATCAAAATAAAGTTGTTGATTTATATGTTTGGGTCCTAAAAACACTTAAGCAATTTAATTTAAAGACAATGGTTTCTGTTCTCCGCTTGTTTCAAATTAAGGTAAGAATTATGAAATTTTATTGAATTATATCATGCAAATATGACAGGGAGTAACATAATTTTATGTGAATCAAATAAATCATAAAAAATAAAACATTACTTTTCAACTTCTCACAAAATGACAGTTGCCAGTTCAAGAAACACTTGAGAAATAATTATCAAATTTTTCCCCTCAATTAAGCTTAGTTCTTTTGTTTGCTTTGTTGATTACGCCTTATTTATGCAATTCAGATTGTTGTCTCTCGTGTTCTTTGTTTCTGCATAGTCAGGCTGTTCATACAAATTTCTGTTCAGTCCTACAATGCTCCTTGTGTTTTCGTTCTCTCATGATGAGTATGTTTTTATGCTTATATGCACCTATATGTTTTTTTGTTTGTTTGTTTTATAATGTGACAATTAAACGTTTATTAAGATTCAATTTGTATGGTTTCATTGTTAATATGCCGCTGAAAACATATTGACTGTACTCGGTCCATCTTCTGAAATGTAATACTGCAATTTATAGATCAGGCAGAAACTTCGATCTCATTTAAATGTTTCATTTGCACTGCCATGTATTGTTCACAGTTTATATAATTGTACCTTTATAATAAGGTGTCTTTTAGGTCCAATTGGCCGGGTGTTTTTGTATGTGTTCTTATCATGTTTATGCAATTGATATATGCACAATGTCTCTATAATAAACAATTAAGTACTTACTAACATACTTATTTCTGTTAATTAGTCAAAGCAATTTAAGTTGACTGTATTTTTATAGTCATTTTTTCTTCACAGTACTGTATATTTTATGCTTTTATTTTAAACAATTATATAAAAAGTCAAGCATATTAAAAATATTTCAGGCCCTATGTATGTTTACAGCAGCTTTATCATGCTTTGTTAACCAACAGTTAAATAAATGAATTTTTGTTTTAATCAAGTAGTTTGTAGATTTCTATGTTTCTTGCGATCTGTACCTATCCGATATAAAATAAATTTTGTGTTGTATTGAATTGTATTGGAGACCTGAATCAACCAAATATCAATTGAATCTATGATACGTCGTGATATAAACCTGATGCTTATTTCTCCATCGATATGTATAAATTAGCTATCTATTTCACATAAGCAGGCAATTTCTATACAAATTGGAGAGAAAAGTGAACATAAAACATAATTATTGTGAGAGATATTGATATAAATCATCGTGCAATGAAATGAGATCAAAGCCTCGCAATATTAACGTAGACAGAAAAGGAATTCTTTGTAATACGTCGGCAATTGTTATAATCATCTCTTGAATATTTTAATATTTCCCGATATTTCTCCACGGTTTGCAAAATATATAGGCCTGCAAAGCTCCAAAATTGAGAAAATATCAATTCCAGTAAATCTTTACATATTTACAATACCTAGATTGTAATAAATAGAGTCCCCGGAAACCCTTGATAACGCATAAGATTAAAAATGCTTTTGCAAGATTTGATTAATTGAGTCTGTTCGTAACTGCAAATCTACAAATTTAAACATGAGATATAATGACATTTGGAAAGCCTTCTTTGGATAACGCAATAACCAATAACGCAACATGGAAACAACGAGAAATCTTGTTATTTGAGGAAACATGGTTGTATCCCTTGTAAAGTTGATTTTATATGAATTGGCAGATACGAAAAGGGCCCCTTTTCTCATTCCCTGTATAGAAATTCACATGTTGTGTTATTATTATATTATCGTATAGATATTGTTCATAGTTATTGCAGAGTAACAATTAACAATTTAAGAGTGATAAGAGAAAAAAAAAACGTTCGACAGAGCTACATCACCCATTTTGTGTAATAAACTGTGGGTTATAATATTTTCTTTCTTTTTATCTTAAACAGTATATTGTACCCAGATAGATATCTGTAAACATTTAACCATCATCTTCGGAAGGATTTCTAAAAACTAATATCAACGTTGTGGGATGTCATTGGAATTGACAACGACGAACAAGCTATGTTAATGCCTGTTTAAGTATGCAAAGTAAGAAAATGAGTTTGTTAAAAAATATCGTCTTAAAGGCCCTGTATGTTGTCAATTAAGGATTATATGTTGTAAATTAAACGTAAGATGCATTGGTTTCTAAAAACAAAATATATGCTTTTAAATATATAAAAATGTTATATAAATTGTTGATGTTTATTTGCTTATTATTTTCCTCGAAAATGTAAAACATACTTAAATCTTTTGCAGTTCCAGCCAAACATTATCTGAATATCTTATTTGTAATTATCTCCCATTATATGCAGAAATTGTTTAATTCACCAAAACATTCATAAGACAGGCTTTCTGTAAGTATTGTTACTGGTAATTTTACATTTTAACGATTTGTTTGTTATTGAGCATACAATTTTTGAGATTCAGGACAATGAAGTATATCAGCCGCTAAAAATTTGGTTGTTAACTAATCATGAATATGTAATAAACATTAAACAATAATCGAATCAGAGGTTAGACTTAAATATTACAAAAAAGGTTCACTAAATTTACGGTAATCCTGCTATATTACATGACTACTCGATAACGTGGTGGATCACTGTAAGTCAATTCCTGTAATTTTATGTATGTAAAAAGTACCATTTTTGCATGATTCAATCGTTATTCTCATAAAATACAAAGAATCTTAACAGCCTTCAAAGTTGAAATGATCAATCACATAGGCCAACGCCATCTCCCGTTATGTATTAATACAAAAAAAGAAAATGAGCATGCCAATCAAAGAAAGGATTGACCTAGAAAAATCTTGTATTGATCAACCATTTACTATTACTTGATAATTTCAATTACTTACCGGATTTTCTAAGATAATCTTATCAGCTCTCCGCAGTTTTTCAAGTCATGTTTATCTGCTGGTATTCACTGGTTAACTTAGATGGAGAAGCTTTTAAATCTTCATTTCAGCTAAATTATTGTACTGTCATAAAATTACAATTATTAGTATCAGGGACATAAGACGAAATGTATTCAAATGATGTCCACCTCTCATATAGGTTCCGAAGGATATTTGTTATTTTAAGACTTTTTGTACAGAGACACTATGTTTATCATTGCAGATTTATTTCAACAGTTACATATGTTTATCATATGCCTTTACAGCTAATATACAGCTAATCTTATATATATAAATATTTGTTATTAACTTTATCAACAGTAAAATTTTGATGTTTGTCCATATCCATATATTTAATTTTCGAAAATTTTGAAACATAGAATATTTCTAGATCTGTTATCTAAGACAAAGAATATAATACCTAAACTAAATAAAATATTCCGCAACAATTTATTACACTGCTTTTTAATTTAGGGTTCTAACCATTAAACAATAATTTCATGCATGCGTCATTTGCTTTTAAGGCAATATACTTTCATTTTTCTACCATTAAAGCATTTTGGAAGCATTCGTTTTTAAAATTCAAACAATGATTTTTGCAGAACTCACACTTAATAGACTAAATTTCCAGATCATCTAATTTGGATTTCAATGTGTCAGGTTGATGTGTTAACATATGATTAAGTTATATGGTTGGATAAATTAATAATACCTTTGTGGAAAATAAAAACTGTTTTAATAATATGATACATAATCTCGAGGCTGAGGAATGTGATGTAATTTTAATGGATTATTCAAATTAATTTTGATGTATTTTTCAAACTAGACAGTCAAACATTTACAATGAAACCAAAAATAATGTAAAAAATGTTGACTCTTAAATGTTAACAGGCTATGAACTTTTTTTATTGTGAACTAAGAGCTTTTGAAGCGTCTGATGAAAATCAAGTCAGATTTTTTTTACATAGTAGAAAACATTATTGAGAAGATGGCTAGACGACAACTTTGTTATTCTGAAACAATAAACTATAATCTTATTAAAGTAAACGAAACCCGCGACAGTTTTGGTAGTATATTGATTAAATTTAAAAATAAATAAGATTTTTCTGATATCAGCATTCTTAAAATTGCTGAATTTATCTAACTCATAATAAAATTTGTGTTTTAGGATGATATTCCTCTTTGTAATGAAAATGTCACTATAGATGAACTCGACTGTCCTTTTACTAGTGATAAGGTTTCTAGAGTAATTAGTAGTGTGAACAGACATAAAAGCTGTGATGATGACAAAAATGTTGATGACTACTTTTATTGATTCTAATTTGTTATTGTACCATATTTTGTAACAATTTTATTAATTCTTTTGATTCAGAGAAATACACTAAGGCTTGATGTAATTATACGTTGAAACATCTATTAAGTAAAGGGGAATTAAAGATAACATAAACAAGAGGGTCATGAATCCCTCACCACAAAGAACTGTTTTTTTTCAGTGTTATAATTTTTATTTCAAATGAAGTTGTTAAAAGGCAAGTCCAGCTCAACTTCAACTTGCCCCTCTTGTTACATAGTTTCCAAACACTGTATTTCTTCTTCTTAAAATGTTATAGACATTTCTTGCTGGTCATCCATCATCCATAGTACGTACTTTTGAAAAGAGAAACAATTTAATTTTTTTGAAATGGCTTATTATAAATGGTGAAAAATCAGAAATCTTAAGATTATTTTTACTTTTAAGGTGTTGACTTTCCATATTGTTCAAAAATTGCGGAAAAACAAGGAAATGAGTGATTGGGCTGGCTTTACATTGGTACCACATTCATTCAAATCCCTGCACTTAAGCAGTGTTTATAGCTCGCCAAACATTGTTTACTCGTATATTGTATTACAAAATTGGTTGGTAGAAAGACAGAGTGTGCCGTTTTGCAGTGTTACTAGACTTTTTTGAAGACATTTGTTCTGCATATTGACAAAATGAAATTTCGTTTTCATCAGTTATTCGTTGAATTTATAAATTCAAATATTAGTTAATTTCGTCTGAAGATGCCTAAAACAGCAACGTTGTTAAGATGGTTGCTAAAGTGAAATAAATTGCAAAATACACTACTAGGCAAATAGTTGTATTGGTTGGCAGCTCATCATGAGCAGCTCATACTTTTATTAAACGTGATTGAAAATGAGATAGATTTGTGATAGATTGGGTTTCGGCCTTTTTAAAAAATACCAAAAAATGATTTTGGGATCATTGTTTTAAGCCCATTAAGTTGGAAATTTTAAAATCCGCTCGGCCGGGACTGGGGGGTGAGGGTGTTGCGCTTTTTCATTATCCCTTATTTACAGACTCAATCAAACCGAGTCTCATTCTTATGAAATTTTTTGTGATTAATCTTCCGAGGGAATACTTTGTTTCAAATTATAAACATCAAAAACAGAGGTGTCTGTGTTGGAGCTGAAAAAATTGCCCGTACTTCACTTTAGTGTTGTTAATTTTTTTTGGTCCTTGGGGATAATTGAATCCCAGCACTATTAAAGGTTGAGAATTAATCCCCCGCTGGGGCCGGTGGGGGGGCGTGAGGGGATGTTGCGTTTGTTATTACCCTATGCACAGACTAAAATCAAACAGTCTGCAATTCTTTTGAATTTCGTGTGATTAATGTTCCGTTGATATTTGTTTCCAATTTGATAAAAATTGGAATTTTTGATTAAACAGTATCCAATTTATGATGCACGGTCTTTTGAAAATATTGAAAGTATGGATTCAATTTTATGACCCAAAACAAAACCACCAGAAACAAGATTTGGGCTACAAAGTCTGGCAAAACAACAGCAATGCCTTTCAAAAAAGACCATCAGTATAAAGTAAGGTATTGCTTGCCATTTACTTTTTCAACTCAGGGTCTCGCCATTCAGGTCGTTGTTCCTTAAAGCAAAAATCTTCTAATGCAAAATTTGACAAGACAAAAGCTCTCCAAACCTGTAAACCATGATCAATATCAGATTGCTGTATGACAATGCGTCATCGCACAAGGCGTCTATATTACACTACTCTTGATGCTCCTCCATTCTCCGTATTTACCTGACCTTGCCCCTTATGACTTCTTTTTGCTTTCAAAGCTACAAAAATAATTTAGATGGAATTTGTCAGCGCAAACACCTCGGTTTGCAAATTTTCCAGGTTTTTAAATTTTACCCCTAAAATACCTTTTTCCTTAACTGAATTTGTTTTTAAATCAGTGAAATTTTTTATAATTTAAATTTTTAAAAGGCCTTGAAACTTTTGTTTTAAACCCTCTAAACTAAATTTTAATTTTTGACTCTATTTTCTTTTAGCCGAAGGGGCCTTAGATTTTCTATCCTAAAAATTTTTTTTAAATTGGGTTATTTAAACAATTTGAAGATGATATTTTGTTGTCCTTTTTTTTTTTATCTGTTATAAATTAAGATTTTCATCATAAACCTAAAATACCTGGTATTTTTTTTAACGGAAAACATCTAACCCTTGAAAATATTGCTGCTTCTTAGGTTTTATTTTCTTTGTGAGTCTATATTTTCTTAAAGTGTTTTTTATTATTTAGAGTATAAACGTATATTTATTTTTGTAATTTTTTATGAAAAGGGGTTTTTGAATATAAAGTATTTAAATGGCAAAGGCATTTAAAATGGGGTTGCCAAATAAATTTTTAAAAATAAAAATTAAACCCTGACATTTTGTAATATAGATGTTCAAAAAAATGCCAAGGGTTGTGGTCTATTATTGCGTATTTTGAACTATATTGTTTGCTTATGAAATTTTTTTATGTATATAATACGTATATAATTTTGGTTAATGTTTCTCCAGACAAATGAAAGAAGTTAAAAAAGTATACTAATTAAGGGGAAAGGAAAAGGGGGTCCTGTCCATCAATTTTTCAATGAGGCACCCTTTAAATTGCAATTTTTTTTCCTGACATGTTAACAATTTAAAAATTTTTCAGTTTTTTTTTTAAAACCCTAAGCACGATTTTATGAAAATTTCCCCAATCAAAAAACATGCATTTGGGGTGTTTCCCCTAGATTTTTTTTCTAACGAAGAAAGCCTTTTAAAGTAAGTATTTGAAAAAATTTTTTTAAATTTTAAAAAAAAATTAAAAATTATCGGTAAAAATTTTAAAAAGATTTATTTTTGGATTTTCTTTTTTCATTTAAAAATTTTATCAAAAAAACTTAATGATTTAAAATTAAGTTAATTATATAACAGTATATGGTATTCTATGATTTTTTTCAGTTCCAATTCTCTTATTATATTAAACAGTTGAAACAACTTCTTTCAGAAATTAAACCTTCAACTCTTATCATTGCGTTGATCTTTACATTTTTCTATTTTTATTTCTAAAAATATAGGTTTTGCATAAGTTTTCGATTTGCTCCCAAATTCCTTTTTTTCAACAATAAATTTTTTGTTACTTATTTATTTGTTTCGTATTCAAATCCTTTAAACATTTGACTGATTATTTAAGGTGGAATTTTTGTTTGTTGTTTGAAATCAAAAAAATAAAAGATCAATTATGAACGTAGACTATTCCACTATACGAATATATGTACCTTTAATACATTTTATATTTGCAATCCGATTTACAATCTGTAAAAATATATTTATACAAAAGTATGATTTTTGTACTGTCTGACAATCAACGAAATATTGTTTTCATTGAACTTTATCTGTTTTCATCGTTCAAACTTTATTGAAATTATTTTCAGAAATTATTTGGGTAATAAATGGTGTTAATTAAATAATAAGGAACGAAATTTCATTTAGTTGTTGAGACCTCAAAAAAATATCATTCGATATCGGATAAATCAATATTCTTATTAAAATGTCAATAATGTAACATGCAAAGTCAATACAAATTTACTTGATCTTAACACGTTAATATTGAAAAAGATCATGAAAACACATTTCTATCAAACTGAAGACGGAAAATGTTATTACTTTAGCATACACCAGGTCAATGACTTAGTTGGAGATTGCTTACAAACACGGAGATACGAGTACAAGAAATGTGCATTATATATATATCACAACGTCTGAGTTGAAATGTGTCTGATCACGAAAATGATTCCCCAAACTGTCTCTCGAAAGGGTTTCATTTAGTTAATCTTCTTAGTTGCAGACCATTTTAGGAATCAAATTCTTAATATATGTCTTTTATTGCCAATTCGAAGTATAATATTAGAAAATTATCTCAAAATAAATTTGAAAGACCATTTTAGCACTCAGTTTGACTGCGTTTGTCTATCTATTTTGTAAATGCAAGGAAAGCCTTTTAACATTAACCCTCTTTAAACTTCACGTGTCTGCTGAAATGGAAGGTCGCTTGTACAAAAAAGTTGGGGAAAATGCAATTTCTTAAGTTTGTATGTACATCAAGTACGTCATGCTTCAGAATGCCATGATGTTTTTTTTAAATGATTTCAAAATATACAATTGAAGTTTACTGCAGAGAATATCAAATAACCATTATTCATTAAATCATTTATAAGTATTGTATCCCGCTAAACAAATGAATCTGTCTCACAAAATATATCGTTTTGATTAGAATTTGACATTTCCATGTGTATTTTAATAATTATGCAAATTGAGTCAATTGATACTCATATTTATGAAAGGTTGTTTTTTAAGCCCTTTGACTTAGAGAAGCATATTAACCTTTGTTTTGTTGTAAAAGTTGTCAGTATCTCACAAAATATTGATTTTGAATTTAATTTTAAGTAAAGAACTTTTTTCATATTTGTTCGTTTTAAATAACCTAATTGATCTACGTAAGGTTTCCAAATTTTATGTTTTAACGTTTTTAAATTTCAGTGGAACAAGACAAAGTCTTTAAGCAAGACAAAGGTCAAGGATTTGAGATCACATTGCGTATCATACAAAGGTCAATGTTCCATATATTATCAAATAAATGTTGTTCTGTTTTGTGTTGCAAGTTCTCGAAAATAAATAAAAGCTGAACGAGCAAATGATGGACAAACTTTACAAGATTAAAAGATACATGACTATAAGATGTTTGTTTAGACATATATCGTATGAAATTTGTAAATCATATCATAACAATTACGAGTCATGAAATTAAATAAGTTTTATTTGCTTTGCTTTAACAGACAAAACACAATAACAATTCTGAAACTGAAAATGTCCATACAAATGTCTTGTAACAGTTTCAATCTCGTCTAACATGTATTCTGGAAAATACAGACAATCTTATGAAAATTTAGGTTTTTACGAGGCACTAAGGGAAATTATACTTGGAGACATTTTGAAAGCAGTTTCTTAATCGATTAGCTCTGTTACTTTTATGTATGCAAACAAGGAAATGATGTGTATCACTGGCAAATACGTAACAGAATATGAAGATTATTTTGAACCAAATGAATGATTAC
Source organism: Ruditapes philippinarum (assembly GCF_026571515.1). Classification (NCBI taxonomy): domain Eukaryota; kingdom Metazoa; phylum Mollusca; class Bivalvia; order Venerida; family Veneridae; genus Ruditapes; species Ruditapes philippinarum. The sequence goes on from NW_026864386.1 coordinate 167,790, forward strand.
CTTGGTGAAGTTGTAATTATGGATGTAAATGAGCAACTGCTATAACTAACCAAAATCTTTTTTAACAAGTGCGTCAAATAACTAGTATAATACAGTGTATTCTAGAATTTTATAAACAGATGATAATTCTTTTACTGTGACTTAATATTTTCATTTACTGTCACTTAATTTTTTCATTTACTGTCACTTACTTTTTGCAGATCATTCGTTGTAGACATAGGCCTTTGAGTAAAACATGTTAATACCTCCACCATCCCTTCCTTAAATTTTGAGACATGCGTTTTGTGGTTCAGACATTATGGCTTTATGAACAGTTTTTAATTTTTGATCATTTAAAAAAGATATATTCTAGACAACTGTGAATGAATTATATTCAATGTCGTGCCAGAATAAATAGTATCCAAAGACATTGCTAACCTGATTATAGCATGCGAAAAGATAAACAGCCAGACTAAAATCATTGCTAATACAAATTGTCAATGCCAAATTATTCACATATTGAATAAATTTGTGTCAGAAACACATTTGATACACAGTTATATATTGGTTAGTATAGTCAATATTTGAATATATTATATTGCGATTAGTATTACGAGTACCTTACATTAAAAGTATGTATATACAATAAGCCATTGAACATACCAAAGGCCGTTCCAACTGCACAATCAACTTCTGTGATACAGGATTATCAACATTTACATGTAATGTAAAGGTCAAACATTGAATTGGTAAAACTGAATACTAATATACTAATACTAATATGAGCAAAAACATGTATACCTAATCAAACAACAAATTACTAAATTCTTTAGTGAGAATAAATATACAGACTGCACGTTTTATTTTAATTTTACGCAAACTTTTTGTTCGAAACAGCAAGCGTTTATCTCAGGTTATAGAATATATTTTAGTCCATATGTTTACCTTATATTTACCATTTTTTTACCATATATTTAAATTTTAAGTACAATAATTTGTTAAAAGGGATAAAATTATTTTTCTTATGGAAATCTTCATAAAATCTTAAAACGTCAAACTTATGTTGTTTCAAAAAATTATATGAGCGACACTAGAATCAGTTGTATCATTGAATGCTGCATATGAATACCGCACGTCCACAGAATATAAAATTTTCCGGAACAAAATTTAATTCTGCTATTTTCAGTAGGGGTTTTAAATTTAGTATTTACCGATGATTCTGTTCATGCGCCGTTCGCTCCTTAGGAAGTAATATCATACAGTTACATTGGAAGTATTCATATTCAAAAATCAAACATTTTTTTTCAGCTATATAGCTTTTATCACGTTTACGTAGATACAAGTAAATTAAGCTTTATATAAATGTAAGTAGTATTGAATCTTTTTTAAATATCATTTCTTTAAAAAGTAAGTTATTCTTTTTCATAATTTAATAATGTAAATTCTTTTCTTTCTTTTTTTTATCTACAAACAACTATTGATATTGATATATTATTGATATAATCCTTGTGAAGTTAATTTAGTTAACAGACGAGCAAAATCCCTTCTTCAGCTATTTATACATAATTGTCATAATCTCAAAGATTAAGTTTATTTCTAGTAAGTTATCTAAAATTGTACTAAAGCAACAGTATAGACATAGAATAAGATAAAAAAAATCACATCGCTGAACATGTGTCCATTGTTCATAGAAGCAAAATTTTCTTTCTAAATATTAATTAACTCTATACAAGTATTTGTAAAATACGTTTAAAGAAATGGAAATAGGCCTTACTTAGAAATAAAAATGAATTTATTTGGCTTGGTAAACAAGTATGATAATTAAAAATAATATTTTTATAATAGACATTTGTTTTGCATTTGAAGATATAGAAAAGCAAAATAACAGAACTGATAATAATACAATAAAAAGTTAAATGTACACATATTTCGAGAAAAACATCGATGACATAGTGAAATGTTCGAATCGGATAAAATTTTACACCAATATTCAATAGCATATCTTTTTTTACCCAAACTATGTCAGAAAACATTTAAAACTCCTGAAATGCCTTAAGTAAATTGTTTTTGGTAAATCGATCATTCGTTCGACATTTATTTAAATCAATTAAACTTCAGTGATAGAGTTCTTTACTTCATTCAGTCAAAATGCCCTTAAATAGCAGTTTCTATTTCGTTTAATTTCGTTCAACATTGTTTTCTGTAATATTTATGAATAAGAAAGCAAGAAAACTGGTGCGTAGTACAACACGAGTTTAGATAATAGATAAAGAAAATCCTATTTAATGTATGAGACAAATGTATGAGACAAAATGACACAATCATGTGAATTTAATGTCGGATGTTTTACGTGCTTCAACATTCATTTACTTTGATTTTCTTGAGACATCTTGTTGGAACTTTCAGACTGTTCTTATAGACATACTATAATAAGTTTAACCCACATATTACAATAGATATATACATTTTTCTTTCTTGTCAGAGACAGAAAATTTAATTACAAACTACATTACTAAATGATTAAGAAATATGACGATTATATGTGATCAATTTAATGACTTAAAACTCTCGATACTTTGGAAGTGCATGCATACAGGATTTTGAGATCGCTGGAAGAATGTATTTATCATAGTTCTCTTTTATATTTTTGATTTGCCCTTAACGTTCCATAAATTACTCACTAATATTTTAAAACTATAATATTAATGCTAATGAAACTGTATGTTCTCACGTGATGATTGTCATTAAGTGTGTAATAAATGGAATCATTATATTATTGGTCCCAGCAAATGTAATTTCCTTAATCAGATCGATAACTTTACTTGAGAATTTCCTTGTCATGTTTTGTTATTGGTTTAATAGTTTATTAATTGATAGTTAATTAGTTTAACATCGATGATGTCTTGTTTTATTATGTGTGAGTAATATCTTCTTGCTTTTATTTGTTAATAACACTACTACTTTCAATCGTTGTGAAGTGCGGATGGTGTTTTTGTACAAACAAAGGGAACTTGAACCATCAATATGGATGATTCATATCCCCACCTCGCTACCTCAACTATTGGGAAAATTACTGGTCTGAAGTCATATTTGAACTCGACCAATATTTTATGATGTTTCATCTGTGTACCATTATTAGTTATAAACGTATAATCATATGCTAACCATTAAATCAAGTAAAAGAAGGAGTTAAGTAACTAAAAAGATTGTCTTCTGAAGCCTATATTTGAATGAAAAGGAACTAAATTATGTCAAACTACTTATCTAACTTTAAACACACAGTTGTATTGTGATATTGCATCGGTATTTCAAGTAAATATCTCTATTGGTGGTTCACATATAATAAATAATTTACAGCAAAAAAAAAAAAAAATATAAACTTGATCTTGAGTCAAGGTCATTTATGACTCGAATCAATGACAGTCTTATCAAGTTCAAGGTCTACCCGCAGATAGTGTTTTGTCCAATGAGGAAAGGACATTCATAAAAACTAAACTATAGTCCCTTTGGTATATTTGGGATATCTTCAGTTAGGAAAGATGCAATGATATCTCAAACTTTAAGAGTTATGAAACTTGGCACACGCGCACGCGCACGCACACACACACCAACGCGCGTACACACACACACACACACACACACACACTCCTCAGATACATTGTAATTTTGCATTGATATGTCATGTCTGTCCAAGTGCTTAAAATTTTAAGACATAAAAACAAAGTTTTACCGCCAATCATAGCAAACAAAGAGTGTTCCTGAGATGGGACGAGACGGTACAAGACAAAGTGATTCTAATATTTAAAAAAAAATATTTTGTGAAGCTATAATAATTTTATAGCTAAAAATGTTCAAATAACCAATATTTTCATTTCACTTAAATCATTTGAATTCGTTTACATTTTCTTAGATAATGATGAATCTACCAAATTTAAAACAAATCCCGTTAATGACACGATTTCAATTAGCTCTATCTTAACTGTACGAAAATAATACTCATTTTTTATTTGAATATCACGGCATATCTGACTTCTGACTATATAGATAAGATAGACAAGAAGGTTATATTTTGTATTGAAACAAGAAACATGTACCAGATGTCTTAAGGTTCATCGTAAATAAGTTAAGAGGAAATAAGTATTTCAAAATCTTAGAATTCGCATTTATAATTGAAATTAAAAAAGAAACCACTTTTTTCTGCATAAAACAATATATATATATATATATATATATATATATATATATATATATATATATATATATATATATATATATATATATATATATATAAAATGCTCGTGGCATTTATTAGATACGTTCATCTAAATCTAAGACTTAGCTTTTTTGAACATTCATTTTTTTGATGAACACTTGTCCTAAGGTTCATCGTAAATTAATAGAAATAATATTAAAAGAATGTTATATTAACGGAAACACGGATACCACAAACTATATTGAAAGGAGTAATTCAGTATTTCAAAATCTTTGTAAGTCCTTTAAATATTTGCTTCTCAGATATTATGTAAACGAAAATTCTTATGACAATCATCAGATAGGTTCATATGTAATAAATGCTTTTATACATTAATGTTACAAGATGCTATAACATTTTATTACATTAAACTAAAAGGCTTTATAGCGATTTTCTATATGTTATGTCTATAATATAACCCTGATTATCTATAAACATTGTCAAAATCTCTGAAATGAAGCATAAGTTTATTTAACACTATATTCCATAAATGTATTTATATCTAAAAGAACACGTAAAATAAGTACATATAATAAAAATAGTATTTGATTTCTATCTTTGATTGAAATATCAATATCCGGCTCCAGAGTTGTCATAAAAGAGGAAATAATACGAAGAGAAAAAGGATTTCATTTCTTTTGAAGTTCTTTCTTTTCGATACAGTAAGTAGATTGTAATATTATCTGTACTGAGTGCATGCAATCGAAATAAATCATTTATAAACACATCATTATATCGTAAATATGCGAAACCCCAAGCCTTATTGGGTGTTTTCAATGGAAACTTCAATATGTCATGTTTAAATTATACTACAAATAAGGTTAATCTCGAGTCATCATCACAAGAATTGTACGCAGTCATCTCTGAGCAGATTTAGAATGTGCACCGAATACCAAGCTAATGCAATAATCTGAGGCACAAGAGGTTGTTTACTTCAGTAAGTTAAATATCAATTTTCTGCTTTTAAAAATAAACTTGTTAATACGTAAACGATCGAAGAAAATATTCTGAAAAATCATTCATTTTTGTAAATTGTATTTTGTATCTCTTATACATGTATTACTTTGTTGTTATGAACCATAGATTTCTTTTACGTTTCCCTTATGTTGAAAACTGGTGCCAGACATAAGAACTTGCAGAAAACTACGATTATACTGATATTTTCGTAAGCCTTTACGTTCAGTTTTACTTACATTTTTCATCAGTCTGTGGCTCCAAGATGGTTTTATTCCGATTATGTTTAATAATCTTTCTTTACCCGAGGGACATCTAGATAATGAGAAATTATAAGCTTCTTTCAATCTTAAGCGTTATATATTTTAATAAAAGATGGTGAAGGTTTTTTTTTGTATGTAAGAGTGATACTTTTGTTACATTACTTTATGAAGAATGTAGTGTTTCAAGTTAAATGTATGCATAAATATGTGGGATATGTATTTGTTCGAATGTTGAGACAAGTGAATGAAAACTCTAATTTACTTAATACAATCTAAGGACAAAAATCAGAAATAAGGCGTTTGTCTATAATGATAACATTAACTTTGAAATGTTTTTAACGCATTTTCCATCCATATAATTGAAAAGTATAGACGATTTTAAAATTAATGCGAACAATTATTAAACCTCTAGTTTTTCAGTGCAATTTTAATACTTAAATGAATGCCTTAAACAAATGTATGTATTCAAGTGATGATCGTATTCAGATAGGTAGGTAGGTAGGTAGGTGGGCATATATGTTAGGTGTGTGGTAGGCAGGTTGGCAAACATGCAAGCAGATAGATTGCTGTTATGTACAAATCATTATAATCTAAACACATTGAAACAGTTTTTAATAGAACTTAAACAATGGTTTGCATGAGGTGATTTAATAATTTACCAAGCTCAAAACGTTCAACAAAAAATTGATTATATATCATTTGATTTGGTTGACATATTTATATGAGATGATGAGTTGAGCAAATTAATACATTTCTCTTTATTGACGAGAATTCCATTAATTCTATCTTAGAATTACGATAACAATCGGCGTTTTTGTTATCCAGTTGTCGACAAACTGTATAAAAATACATCAAATATTTGTGTTTCTGAAAGATTCATGCTATAATTAATCCAAAACAGACAGGTGTCTAAATTTGATTTGCTTCTAAATATAATGAACGATGTCCTTGATCTATTTGAAAGACAATATTACTGATAATGTTGGGATTACAAAAGCGCCGATTATTATCGTAATGCCGATAAATAAAGTATATTTGTCTCGATAACTAACTTAATGAATTAATCACGCATTTGAACACTTCCATTTAAAATCTTTGTTCAGAAAATCTAGATACAACATTCATTCATTAAGAAATAGACATTATTTTTCCAAAACAACAAATTTAGAGTCTTGTTATGTTAAAATTATTTCATTTTTATAATAGATAACATTTATTCCATGGGTTTTTCTAGTAACAGAAGACGTTTCCTGTTGACTGATTAAAAAGTATGGCTGAAAGTTTTGTGACATTTATCCTCTAAATGCTATAGAGGCAAAATAAAACATGTTTTTTTTGAGCACAGAAACACGTAAATACTTGCAACTCGTGTATTGGCTTCAAGTTTTGCCTTCTTTCTAAATCTGCTCAGAATTGATCTTTACTACGTGTGGAGCTAACTTCCTGCTCAGATATGAAGAGCTACTCATGCTTTATGAAGTAAATTGTATTTGTTGTGCTTGAGCAAGGCTTGACGGATACCGTTTCCAGTGACAATCACTTGACAATACAATGTTTTATGAATGATTTATTTCAATTTCATGCACTCAGTACAGAGATTATTACAATCTACTTACTGTATCGAAAACAGAAGAACTTCAAAAGAAGAGAAATACTGTTCCTTTTCGTATCATTGCCTCCTTTATTGCCGCTGTGAAACTGAATATTGATATTTCAATGTTAAACTAAGTAAATGTTGTGATAGAAATCAAAGACTAGTCTTATTTATATGTACTTATTTTACGTGTTCATTGTGTTTCATCTTTTAGATATAGACATATCTATAGAATATATTGTTAGATACATAGATTTTGGCAGTGTTTATATATAAATTGGGTAATATAACAGACATAGAATAGAGTTAATCTCTATAAAACCTTTTAGTTCGATGTAATAAAATGTTTTAGCATCTTGTAAAAGAGAAAGAAGGAAAGTATTTTATACATATGAACCTACCTTAAAATTGTCATCTTATTTTACATAATATCAGACAAAAGATTTTTTAAGATTTTGAAAGATGTTGATATACTGTTTTACGGTTTTCATTATGGGTCATGTTTTCCGTAAACATTCACTAAATTTTAAATCAGAAAACTTTACATGCAGCTGAAAGAAAATGAACGTTGAGCAACGTTAACCATTCGCCTTTAGATTACGATACACTTGATATTGTAACAGCCGCGGCTGTTAGTATACATTTTTAAAATCAGAAAAAAGTGTGAAATTTCACACTTTAATCGAGTTGTTGAATTAAATAATTACAAGGATTCAATCACGCATTGTAAAGTCAAAATTTACTTTGAATACAGTCTCTTCACACTTTATTTCTGATAAAGTAGTTTAGACAATTTGTCAATTGAAATAGTGTTTTAATTTACTAGTTTCACGTTCTAGCAAACACTTATAATGCATTTCATTACCCTCTTTTTTCATTGATACATGTTGACTTTACAAAATTGTGTCACTATAAATATGACTTTTTTTGAAGAACTTAACTGATTTTGCATATTCGAATTTTTAAAAATTCGGATAATTTCTCATTTTCTAGATTTTCCTAAGGTGTTATAAGATTGTTGAAAGAACTCTACAAGTAATAGACTGTTGTGAAATAAATATTAAGCTAATTGTGAGTTTCTTAAAACACAGATTACATTGAAATCAGAATATTAAGCGTAGTTTCCTGAAAGCATTTATAAAAAAACACTAAAAAAAGTCAACAAAAACAATTATTGATAATAAAAAATAATGTAAGCGATCTATTTGAAACTTAAACACATTTGACAATCTATGTTCTTTTTCAGAATATTTTTCATTTAAGAATACAGATATTTTATTTCTAAGAATACCTTTTGAATCATTTGAGGAATTGAATCACGTTTCTCCATTTTGTCTTTTGTGTCAGAGAACAAACTTCAAGAAGTCTTAAAATGTTTCGGCGACAATTTGGAAGTCAATGAAAATATGTTAAATCATGCTGAAACACAATCGTTTCCGCGCCTTAGTCAACCTCTTGCAAAGGTTTGATGTGTAGTCTTCTGTCTAAATCTGCCCAGCGTGACAGAGTTTTCTTCCAGCTATATTCGGGATTGCTAACACTATTTGGTCAGTTATTCAAAAATAAAACTTTTAAGAAATATATTTCAGCCGTCGTATCCAAATACATTTGTAGAGTACTTTTAATACCAATTACTTTTCAGAGAAATTATTTATTAAGATGCCTAAATCTTTGGTCGAGTGGTTAACGCGTCAGACTAGTTATCCTATGATCTATATTCTCTAGCCACGTGGGTTAAAACCCCGTCTCGGACAAGCCGATGTTTCCTCAGTCGAAAAACTTTACGCTCATTGTTCAGTACTGGTTGGTTCCAGAAACGGATTCGAAAGTGTGTTTAAACTCAAACCTTCCTTCGAACTGAAATAAATTCTTAATATTAAAGTTTTTTTACTAAACCATAGATGCAAAAGTTTCCTTTGATATTTTAAAGAATTCACCATAATAGTTTACAGATCGATTCAGGGCAATAGGCTAGAATAACTAAGTCGGATGTACCTACCTATAAATAAAAGTATCGTTACAGCATATTTGACTTTCCTGCAAGTATCTATGCCTGGCATCAGTTTTCAACATGTGCAACATGTAGGAAATTACAAAAAAGGAAACATATAACATAAGACTTTTTTTCTAGATGACTATTGAATATGTCAGATATTATTTGGAAACACAAGGGCCATAGCTGAATAATCCCTATTTGTTTGGTAATTAAACATGTATCTATTTAATCAAAATAGTAATAGATAAGCATTTGTATAAATAGTTAAAGTTTCAGCTAAAAGATAATATAAGAATTAAAGATGAATACTAATCATAATAGGTGGAAATTGGCTTATTCATGTTTGTCTGACATAGTCAAACGTGGATTTAGTTCGCCATTGCAATCCCAATCCTCAGGTTATCGCAACGGCGAAAGTAAGAATTTAGAAACATCATCAGATATGTTTTAATGGTGGTTATCATGGAACCGCCATATGAACCCATCATCGCCAGGATTGGATTTCCCAGTCCTCAACCAAACCAAATGAAAGATTTCATTTAATTTTATTTAAAACAATATTTATACTAACAAATACATTGTTTACGTCCGTAGATATTCCTTATTTCAAAATAAAAACATTTTTTTCTTACATATTATTCTTTCCATACACAACCGTCTTTGCGTGATCAACAAATTGTTGATTGTAATCCTATATCAGAAGTAGAATTTATGAAATGCCTGTCAATGAAGATTGTTTTATTATGTTTGGAAATTCCATCATCGTCTATTAGAATGTAAACAAATTCTAAACAAGATAGATGGAAACATTTTTATCATCATGAATCTGAATATTGTAGATCTTATTTTTATTATTCAACAATATACGTGTTTTATTCTACTATTTAGTAAACTCCGAAATAGGGAAATGCTACAAATGCAAGGTTGTTATAGCACATTGTGTGACCAACTTTATATAATAGATGTAATGAAAAACGCCAATGCAAACGCAAATTTAAATGCCAATGCTTTCCAACTTACAACCACGGGATCTTTCATATTAGAACATCAAGGCATACCGTTATGGATGCATCCGCAAACTGTCATATTGCATGAAATGTAAAGTACGATATTTGGAGAACATAATGGAAACATGATATTTAAAAACTTAATGTATACATATAGGTAAACATTGCGCAATGATAGCAAGTTGTTTCTAATGTCTATATGTACAGTGCTTTTCTGACCAATTCCTCTTAGCAAAGGTCTTCCTAAGTCTTACCATACTGTTGTTTTTTTACAATCTTATGTTATGTTCGATATCGATGTAGATATTGTGCAATCGAGGAATGATTTGATGTCAGCTCAGAATTTTATTACTTTAATTAAGTCTAAGAAAGTTTAAAATAGTCTTTTATCAAAACATAGCGATCTGAAAAAATAACGAATGACATATTATTTAATTTAAAACTAAAATGTTTCAAATAATGAATGAACACAATTTCACTGCGACCGAACAAGATTTCAATGTAAATACAAATGTGAATAATAGAATGTTTCTGTATAAATTGTCTCTCTTATTAAGAAAATATAACCTCTAGGTAATAAATGTCAGGAACGAATAGCATAGTTCTTTGTTACTTGCTTAAAAGCAAATCACATACTTTTTTAATAAATTGTTTTGAAACAGATAAAAACTATCGAGGACACGCCAATTGTAAGCGTATTTCTGAGAAAGAAATAATTAAAATCCTAACAGTATTAAGTTTGGTTCATTTGATGAATATGTAAACAAATATAAATTAAAATGATGAAAATCTGTCGTATGTTTTATTCTGCTGAAAACATTATGCAATGAAGTGGTTCGTACAAACCGTATTAAGGGAACTAGAACATGCTCTAATGTTTTAGAGCAAAACCATTTGCACATTACAGCGTTAATTACCAATAAGTAGAACAAAGATATATTCCGGTTATCTCACTTGTCACATCAAGAAAACCGTCGGTTTCTCACATTTTTAACACTAACTGAAAAGCATCACAAAAAGAATTCACAAGTAGAGCTATGTGATATTGAAAATAACATTTATTTACTCGGACAATGCAATTATTAACACATTGAATACTCTATCTTTCCTGGTAACGCAATCATTACATTAGAACATGTTATATCCATTCCAATAATTGCAGTTTCAACATGCACTGAATAATTCTTTTGAAATTTCAGTGTCAATTATATATTAACAGAAAATCTTTTTTGTACTTACACACAATTTACAAACTAAAATCATATATAACAGGTTTAAGATCATGTTTATAAATTTGACACACATTAGTGCCACAATTCTGACTCATATAATTACTGTAGTCTTCCGTTGAAATAATAAATGGATTACTGACTGAAAAAGTTTACTGACTGACTTAAGGTGGTAAAATGTGATTGATAGTTAAAAACCAAACATGGGGTGTGATATCTGGATGTGAAACACTATTGTTTTAAAATAATGATGGAAATCGTGAGACAAAAAATTCCAACGATAACGTTAAAACCAACATTTAAATGTTCTTCCAACACTTTGTCCCTTATCAAATTTGTTGTTCAACATTATTAAAAAGATTTTTTTCTAACCATTCGAACAAACAATCAAGCCTCCTTTTCATACAATTGACACATTTTTTAAGGATTTAGACATGTTTATGTATAATAATATCACGTTATTAATGGCATCAATTCTATAGATGGTTGGTAATATATATACAGAATTTACTGAACAACTAAAGTTACGATTTTATCTAGTTTTCTCTCAGATAACTACATTTCACGAATATAAATTTGTAGAATATTTTCAAGCAACTAACTGTTGCCAATGTTTTCCCTTTATTCATCAACATGAGGGAACCTTTGTCATTAAAATAAGGCTAAAAAGGTTAATAAAAGATAACATGACTTATATGCTGATGATTGGTAGATATCTGTTTGATTTCTCAATTTCATTTTGATTAGCTGATAAGTGTTTAAAAAAGGCTACTCAGTATATTTTGCACTTTTCATTGAAATGTCACCCAAAGATATTGTGGCATCGATCGTGTCTCAGAAATAAAGGAAATCTGGATAGGTTATTTTTCTCACATTTTTCTTTTTGGTTAAAATATAATACCAATTTTTATAGTATCGCAAAAAATCAGTCAGTCACTAAATACTAGATTAAAACAATTTTGAGATACGAAAAAAAAGGCAGTTTGTCATTGTGACCAGACAAAACAAAATTTTATTTCTTCCGGATATTCAAACAAGAACGCTGATTGTTATCGTAATTCTAAGATTGAATAAGCCGAATTTATGTTGTATTAAATTCAGTTGACATAACGTCAATTTATGTTGTATTAAATTCAGTTGACATAACGTCATTTATTAAAATGTAAACACATTCAATAACATATACGATATATATATTTATGTCTGAAAGTTTAAAACCTATTCCAATGATTTGTGCAAACCATTTATGTTCATTTCGAACATGTGCTAATGTATTTCGAATAGCCATTCGCAGATTACAGAATTCGGAGTGAGTGTTAATTACCAATCAACATCAAGGAGTTAAGATTCTCACACCAATTACTAATTACAGAACAGTACAAAAATAATTCTCAAGTAGAGCTATCTGTCTGAAAAAGAAAATAAATTACATTTCCTGGTGGAAAAATGTAATAAGTTACATCGCAGGATGTATTAAAATTATCAGATTCACCGTGATTATATGTCATTTATGAAAACTGCTGATTGCAGCTTAAATGAACTTATATTGTTCATGAACAGGCTTAATCAAAACTAGCAGTCAACATTTTCAATTTTGCCTTACTGTGCCACAATGATTGTGGTATTGCTATACTTTTAACACATTAATTGCTTGATAACGTACACCTCCTTTCTTAGTATAAATTAATGAAACAAAATTGCACTGAGTATGTCTTTGCAACATCAATTATATATAGAAGATAACTTTGTAAGTGCTGAAGAAATTTACAGCCACCTCAAATCCTTGTCTTCAAAGTACATGTACTGGCAAATTATGTAATGGCGGCCAAGAATTTTACAAATCTGATCATAACATTCCTGACACATATCACTCCTTTGTAGTAGTGTCTTTAGATAATAAAAGAAAAGATGTTTATATTAGTTATAAGTTTAGCTGAATAATAAATAGTGCGTGATTGATAAATGCCTGTCCGAAAGAAAAGTAAATTAGATGAACATCATTTTATAGTCCAAGGTTTAAGAGTTATTCCAGTATTTTGAACAAAACCATTAAAAGTTCATTTCGCGAATTATTTATTTTATTTAGAATACATTATAATTTGCACATTACATAACTAGAAGAAGTTGTAATTGCCAATCAACATCAAGGAAATAATTTGCTCACCCCTAACGAATCAGGATAGAAGACGGATTAACCATTTTTACACTGATAGCGACATATTACACAGATAACTCTCATATAAATTGATCTATCCAAGAAAATCACGTACATATTCTAGGGCAAAATGAATATAGGATATTTGTCATTTTGTAAGATGAACTTAAAATTTATCAGGTGATATTTAATCACTGGTGGCGTAGCCCCGAGTGAGAAGACAACCTTGTTTTTGAAGCCCACGATATTATCAAAAACAATAAAAATCAGACACCTTTTCATTGCTTTCAGCAAATAACAGCGTCAAAATACATATAGGTGAAAACAGTATCCTATACCTATCTTGTCTGATATAATCTGATATAAACTAGCTACAAATTAAAAATGCTTTGTCGCTTCGACAAATGAAATCATTTCTCGTGTGCTCATTGTATCAATGTATAATCAAGAAAGACAGTGTGACGGAATTAGAATGTTATTCCTTTTCATTCATTACACTGATAATTATATATTTCCGTTCGATTATTACCATCAATATTTCAAAACAAAGTATTTTAATTTCTTTCTTACCTATTATTGCATTCAATACCCAGAACGATGTTGATTGTAACCCTATGGCAGAAGTAAAATTAATAAAATTCTTGTCAGCTAAGTTTGGAAATTTAATCATCGTCTATCAGAATGTAAACAAATCCTAAAACATTTTATTAATACAAATCTGACATTATCTATCTTATCTTGTTAATTTAAAATTATACCTTGGTGTTCAGCCTTTTCTGAAAACAAACTCTGAAATAGTGAAATGCTACGAACGCAATCTGAGCAAAGCACATTTTGCGAGTAAATTGAATTGTGTTGATATATGTAATAGAAATGCAACGTTTACACACAAATGCTTTTTGAAACTGATTATCAATTTAAAACCACAATCCCAAACCATTTTGCTAGTCCTGTACCTTTATAGTATGCATCTGCAAACAGTGGTGTGCAAAATCTTATTGCTAAAAATAAAATATCTAGTTTGAAAACGCATATTTGCGTTAAATGAGTAATACTTTTTGTTGTATTGTATGTGTATAAGTATTTGTTGACAATTTCACCTTGTACAAAGATCTTATTTTACATAATTATACCTTTTTCATAAAATATATTTTCATTTTCATTGTTGAAAAAACAACAACAAACAAACGATTTAACTTCATTGATATCGTTCGTTAAAGGCAAGAGTTTCCTTAGCTAAGAACGACTTGAACCAATGCGCATTTTACTTTAACATACTCACTACTAGAACAAGATGTTTTATTACTGTCCTGAAAATACCGATATTTTAAGATCCCCGTTCGTTTGCAGCATACATATTTATTACGACCGAATTTTTCAATTATCATTGAATTTTACGTTGAAAGGTATTAAGGTCAAGTCACATAAACTAGAAGAAAAATGTTCAAAATTTAACAAGCTCACTTACATGTTTAATAAAACAAAACTATTTGAAAAGGTATACTACTTTTATAGTTACAAATATTCTGTTTTTGAACATATAAACAACATTATGATATAAAAATGCATACTTGTTTTAGAATGATTGCGACATTCTATCTTGTTTAGAATTTGTTTACATTCTCATAGACGATGATTAAATTTCCAAAGCTAATAAAACAATCTTCACTGACAGGCATTTCATTAATTCTACTTCTGATATAAGATTACGATCGACATCTCTATTTGTTGATCACGCTTAGATCTGTGTGTGTGTGTGGTAGGACAGAAATAATGTACTGCAGATATTAGAATAAAAAAAACCTATAGAACATAAAGATATGATTGTTAATATATGAAGTGTATAAGAGTGTTATCTTATGATTCCTTATCCCCGTCCCCATTTAAAACTTGAAAACTAGCTATACCCTACGTTAAGCAGTTCCTCGAAATGTTTGATATGCATCTCTATTAAGTCAGCTGTTACCTTCATTTTTGAAAATGAGAAGGCAATGAACCTTATTAAAAATATCACATAAGTGATGCCTTATTTAGGTTCAATATGTTTATCACTGATGTATAAATAAAACATTTTAATAGGATATTGCCCAAGGATTGCATAATACATAAACTAGTAATTATTTGAAGGCAGAAAGAATGTCAAAATTTATTTGCTCAATTGGTAAATATTCAAGAACTTGTTTGTAAGATTTTTATTTTCGTTTGCTAAAATGAACAATATTTCACACATGTACTTATTTGCTTTCAACTGTCGAAATAAATTGCATATTGTTTAAATGAATATATATGAACTTATATAATGTGTCGTCTTTAGTTTTTTGGAATTAAGAGTAACATCTATTTTTTGCTTACTACGTGTCTGATGATGAGAATAAAACATTGTTTTCAGTTATTATATGACTGTGAAATCTGCTTAAGGTATTAGATGCCCAATGTCAAACCTCGTGTCTGAAGAGTATTTGTTTTCCGTAAGGATACTGTGTTTCCATGGGATGTAGGTTCAATACCTACTGGGAACCAAATTGTGTTTAATTTTGTACTTTTATTTTGTTTTGTTTTGGCCGGCCAGATTATAATTTTTCTTGTAAATATTTTGACAATTCTGTAATAACATGTATGATATATTTTCAAATTTATATGGATTATGTTATGTATATTTTAAATGAGTGAAATAAGGGTTACTTTTACAAATATTTTTTCTCTAAAACTGAATAGTTTACCTCCCTTATTGTTTTTCAAAATATATAGATAATTATCATATGAAGATAGGAGGATTTTAGATGAAAAATATTACCTTTTTTGTTTTACCCACTTTTTAATAAACCAATGTGTATGCCACGGGGCATATAGTAATTTAACCGCCCGCCCGTTGCCCGTCCGTTCGAGGCTAAGCTGAAATGGCAAGTTGGATTTATCTAAAGTTCTACCTGTACGAATGGCTTTATATGGTTTTATAATTGACCCACTTTCTTACATGATCTGGGCAAGTTACATCACTATGGCTTCCATTTTTACCAAGTTATTGAACTTTTCAGCACTTTGAAAATGGATATGGTTAACCTTAACCGGAAGTAAAATATATCTTAAGTTCTATCTATAATAATGGCATCATAATTTCCACACTTACTTATCATTACAAAGAACATGATATTGACAAGTTATATAACTGTGCCAAATTTCTCCTAATATTTACATTTAATTAATGATATATTGCATATTTGGTAGGTAGATACCTTCAATTGTCGAGTAAATTGTCACTTGGGTAAAAGTCAAGGTCATTTGAATTCTTTTTTTTAAAAACATTTTTGCTTATAAAAAATGAACGTTCATTTTTCAATAAGATGCCAGATTTCAAATCAAGTATTTTGTCTCTACTTGTCACAAATTTGAGTATAATACATTTAACGTATAAAAATGAAGATTATAATTCAATTCTGTAAGCCTTTTGTAAGTAGAATTTCTCTTGTCTACAAACTAGTGTAGTCTACGAATATACAAATTTTAAAAGTTATACATGATACATAAACAATATTGCATATTTTACCTTGTCAGCATGTTTATAAAATAGTTTATAAAATATTTACATGTGTAACTCATTTACATGAAGAACATTTTAAACAATTAAAAACTATTTCAGGGATGGGAAATTGATACACATTACTTGTCGCCATCAATGGCTCAATGATTGTATTCTCTAGAAAAAACTGTTGAGGTAATATAAATATATCATTGAAAAAAATCCAAAAAACAAACAAAAACTTGGTCTTGTGTATTAAAGTCACAATGTGTTAATGCTGGACAAATATCAAAGGGTTTTCTGCCGATTTGTTTATCCGTAAATGATATACGCAATTTTTTTTTCATTCTGTTTTCAAAAATAATTTTTTTCTGTTCTTTTTTTTTTATATTGTACACACAAAAACATTTAGTGTCTAAAAAGTTTAGTCGCAATCTAAATCTTATGTTTATGGAAAAGAACGTAAATTCACAGCTATATATTTTTATATTATAAATAAGATTTACCAAATTTATCCATACAACAAGGATGTGAAAAGAGTAAACAATTAAGTCTTCCCTACGTAGGCGCAATATATTGAAACGCGTGTAATATGTTACAAAAATAAGGCTAGGTAACATGTACGTAACATCAATGTTACACATATGACAGATGTAATCCGTAAGTTCCATACACGTATATGTTCATATGTGTTGAAAACAATTGTAACAATTAGGTACAGTATAAAAGGTAATTCAGATGTTTCTTACTTTACAAGCGTTGCATAGTGTTAACGTTACACTTAGTGTTACGCTTGTAAAAAAATGCCAAATTCCTTATTTAATTTCCCCCATTTAGTGCCCTACGTGTAAATGTTTTGAATATAAAATTAAATTAAAAGACCAAAATAAATTTTGAATTATCAAGATTAGATCAATGTTTTCTTCCTTGTTTCGAATCTGTTTTTATCTACAAAGTCGATGATTGAATTTCAAAGGCTAACAAAAACAGTCCTTACTGGTAGGCATTTCATAACCTCAACATTTGAAATAGGATTTAGATTGGCATCTCTACCTTTTGATCACGCGAAGATCTTTGTGTTACTGAACGAAATGATAGGATAGAAAAAAATGTGGTGTTGTATACTTACAAACCCGCTGGGAACGTATAAACCTCGATATTTTATAACAATTATTGTTGGAAAAAGAAAGGAATTTTTTTTTATCTCCAGTGGCCGGTAGCGTCCATGGTTTGACTACATTTAATCCCTCGTTTGTCTATAAAAAAAATCGAGGAAAAGAAATAAATCCGCGACATTTTACAAGTGCTGTAGAAATTCTACAAAAGTCAAGTGCAAAAATCATAGGCCGCGACCTTCTGTTCCTCAACATCGGTCACATTAAATATCGCGGCGAATAATATCATTTTCAGCCGCGACTTTTTGAGCAGAGACTTTATCTGGCATAAAAACCAAGGCTTAGTGCTCAAACTTGACTTTTACAAAGTAGCTACCTAAAGTAGGCATACGTTCGCGTGGCTAAGTCTACTATGTAGACAGAAAATGTCACAGGTTCCATTGTTAAACTCGACTTTTACGACAGAAGTGTGACAGAAAAAGAGTTTCTATAAGCCGCGACATTCTATACAATTTCGACATAAAATTAGCGGATTGATCGCGTAATCTGACAAGGCTTGGTATTATGTGGATAGCTCAATTTGTATTATTTTTGTATTGTTTTGTTTTGGTCTTAAACTTCCTTAAAATAGCGACACGCACATCCGAAGTCAAAACACGGCAACTCTTTAAGATATAATTATTTAGGACATAAACATGTCCTGACTTGTGTCACGTAGTGATATAAACAACTTTATCTCAACATGCTGTGTATTTATATATAATAAGACACTGTTAATCACTTAAGTTTAGCAACATGGCCTTTTCAATGCATATTCAAAGCTGTTATGAATCAGCATGTTTGTTCACAGACGAAGCAATGTAGCTTTGAAAATAAGAAATTTTTAGGCTATTTGATAAGTCAAATGACTTCTTGGTTATTATATATTTGTTTTTTTTTCCATAAAGGCGCTATTACTTATTATTCCATTTTCCGATGGTTAAAATAAAGAAGCAATTAAAATAAAAAATGACATTTATTGTCAATTTTCACAAGCTTAAGTGCGCCTCCTTTCACATTTTGCCTGGTTTTATTTTGTTAATTGAAATAAGAAGAAAAAAGGTAAATAAAAAGAAAAAGAAGAAGACTAGATAAGAATGCCAACATTTGGCATGTTTATTTTTCTCGAAGACCTCGCTACACTAAGATAATGAATTATAGTTTCATCAGATAAAAATAGTTCAAAAACAGAAATGGCCAGGTTGCATTTGTAAACCAAATATATTGAGGCTGTGTTGTTACGTACATTTTCATCCATTGACTATTATTGTCGAAAATGTAAATTAGTCGGTAAACAGGAAGTGGATGAGCCGCATACCTTGTTAATGCTGTATACCAAATATCAAGAGACTTTGATAAGCAGTTGCTTACAAAAATGATACGAAAATTTCCTACCATTGACCATTTATGTCAAAAGTTTAACTAAGTCGGTAACGTGTATTAGCAACAGGACCACGTGTTAATGCTGTATACCAAATATCAAGAGGCTGTGAAAAGAAGTTGCAAAGAACCTACCATTCATCATTAATGTCGAAATTTAACTAAGTCGTTAAACAGGAAGTGGATGAGCAAAAGACCTGAAATTGAAGCCCACAGTATAAGACCACGAGTTAATGCTGTATACAAAATATCAATAGGCTGTGATAAGAAGTTGCTGAGAAAACTGTTTCGATAATTTCCTACCATTCTCCATTAATGTCGAAAATTTAACTAAGTCTTTAAAAAGGAAGTGAAGCCACATACTAAAATTGAATCCTACAATATGGGACTCCGTATTTATGCTGTATGCCGAATATCAAGAGGCTGTGATAATGAGTTGCTGAGAAAATAATTACAAATGACCAAACCCGCCCGTACGCCGCTCGACATTCTCAGGTTTGCACCTGTGCAACCCGACCAAAATTGTAGAGCAAAATAAAGAAAACAAATACCACACAAGGAAGTTATTCAATTTATTGTGAAAATTATTATGATAACAATTAAAACATACTTAAAAAGATAATAACACAAAGTGAGAACAAAATAGATAGAAGGAACACAAAATAAAAATAACAATCAGAAACGAAACCCACACAAAAAGTCAAAGCAAACAAAACCATATCGAGTTGTATCTTTTGTCAGTTAATTTCCTCAGGGTAAAGAAAAAGAAGTGCAAAAACGTTTTGGGCTAGCTGTGTAATTGTTTAAACGATTTGTCATTGTTTTATAAATTTTAGAATGCGCACAACTTTTGCGCAGTTTAGTTAACGCTAGACCACTGAAGGTTTATGAAAACAGTACTGCTAAATAAAATTTCTTTATAAAAAAATATCGTGTTATCACCAATCTCGTTTTAAGAAGGCACAAGACATTTACAAGTGTTTCACATCGTATATTATATGTGTAGTTGGATCGATTAAAAAGTCACTGGTAAGATTTTCATTTCAAAAAATGAATTGAATGTTGATATTTTTTCACTAAATCTACACGAATTTTATAATAAGTAACTTTATTTTCGTGACGTGCATTATGAATTATATAAAATGAACATACCTGTCGTTCTTTTATTAAGCATTAAATTTGATTTTCGTGTATGATACAGTCAATCAAACACGCATTAAAAGAACCCTTTTAAATTCATAAAATATTTACAAACTGCTTTCCCATGAGCGACTTTTTTCGTGATATAAACGTTGAGTATACATATCTAAAAGTATTTATTCGAAAGAACATTTACATACAAAAACCCCTATTAACGAATTTGATGAGGGTTTATCAAAATTTTATTCTTTAAGCTAAATAACTGATTATGCGTAATATTTTTCGATGCTGTAAAAATCATGTCTAAATCTTTCAATTTTGTGGAATCAATTTAAAACAACGCTTCCTGTTTATTTCCGTTTTTATAGCATGAATCCTAGATTATTTTAAGTCCAGAAGTCATATCATATCCTGTCAAATCGAAATTGCCTTTTTTTATTATTTTTTAAACATTTAAAAAATATTAATACATTAAAAGAAGGTAATTTAGTTTACAAATATCATACACATTTTATATCAATATTCTATTTAAGTTCTTTATAAAAACTTGTGGTTGTTTGTAATGTCTGGATGAAATCTTAGATCCCGATTCAACCAGGTTTATGTTTTCAGATATAATTCAAATATTTTAAAAGTAAAATGAATAATATTTAAAGCTTGATCTCATTCGTAAACCATCAATCTGAAGCGATATGTCATTAAATCAAATTTCAGATAAAGAGATTGTGTTCATTGGTTAAGTTGCAAGTTTGGTAAGAGTAAACACAGCCGGGAGATCAGAAATGGAAGCTACTTATATTGTGAGTAAATTAAATTTTTATTACATTTTAATACTTTTCTGTTACATATCTTGTGATTTTGATGACAGCCAAATTTATATTCCAAATATACTATTTAAACGTATGTCGATGTTATGTTTTAATCAACAATACGCGTTTTATCAAGTTTCATCTAGTGACAGTTATATAACGAACGATTTCTTTTTTGTTTGCTTTCTAACACATGTTTAAATATCTAAGAATGATTTCGATTCTTGACTTTGTTTTTCAGGCTGTAATCCTTGTGCTGACAACGCGTACGTTCGCTCTCGTCAATACCTGTTCTGTACCAACCCCTTGTACATGCTATAATAGTTCCATTAGTTACACAATCAGGTGTAGCCACAAAAAATTAACAAACGTTCCTAGTATGAAACAATCTAACATTCATGTCAACAAGTTGTATTTGTTTTTTCATGTAAACTCGTTTACAGTTATTCCAAACAATGCATTTGAAACACTTAGCTTCGTCAATGCATCAGACGTTTATTTGATATTGTCACATAATTATATCAGCTCAATCGAAAATGGTGCATTTGATGGAATTGAAAATGTTACAACAGAACTTGATCTGAACAGTAATAATCTTATGACGATCCCGTTTGCTATCAGTAAACTAGTTAACCTAAAAACTCTTAAAATTCAGAAAAATCCTCTTCGTTCACTTGACTCGTCAGTGATGGCACATATTGGCCAAAGTTTGACTTTCTTTAGTATAGATTTAAATCGTTTTTCTAAGATGCCAAGGGAACTTCGTTATCTTCGAGTATTGCAGAGTCTGAGATTAAACCACATACCGTTTTCGCATATGGACATGAATGCATTCCAAGGAGTTGACCATACACTTAAAACTCTATACCTTGAATATTCTAAACTTGAAAAGATGCCCCTTTCCATATGTCGCCTGCGTCATCTAACATCATTGTATTTCTTATACAATAGCTACCTTAATGAAAACAAGTCCTCTATTCTGATGCCATATGGTTGCAAATTGCCTTTTGTCACAACTCTAAGCTTTCATTCAAACAGTCTCCATATGTTTCCAGATATTTTTGCGATCTTTCCATCACTTACATATTTACACATGCTTGGAAATAATCTTCAATACATAAATTATGAAAAAATCCCATTTGATTCAAATCTTACAACATTGCTCTTGTCAAATAATCTTTTCGACAGAGTACCATATGCATTAAACAGGCTAAAAATGTTAAGGTCTCTTAGTCTTGGCGGTAATAACATTAAAACAATTGACACACCTGACCTTGTAGGATTGAATTCTTTAACAGACTTAGATATTTCGTCAAATCCCATTATGTTTATAGCACCCGATGCATTTAAACATAACGTTAACTTACGTTATCTTAGTTTATATAACACTCATCTGAAACATATTCCTGTTGCAGTGACTACTTTGACAAAACTTTTTGACATTGATCTTTATAGAATGTCAATTGAGTGTACATGTGACATGTCTTACTTAAAACATTGGAATGTTGCAGCTATTTACAGGTTTGAAGGAAATTGCGCATTTTCTTCTGAAAGTATCAAATATTTTATCATGCATTCCTTACAGTCTTGCCCGTAGACTAATAACGCGTACATTACAGAACAAATCGAGTATATTTCCTTTTTGACTGTGTAACTACGTCAAAGTTCTAATGACCCGTATACTCTTCATTCAAAGCAACGAAATGTGTCTTCATAAATTTAGCTGGGTAAATCATTTATAAGGGAAATATACCATTTGTTTGCAACAATGGATGCGTTGTGAGTTTTTTATGCTACCTTTTTGACATTATTATGCATATTTTAGTAACATAATTTGACAATTATTGAATCTGGTTTAGCAAAATAATCACATGGTAAATATACAATTGCTAATATAATCATAAGTATTTCCGAATCTATTGATTTATATTTTATCACGATTTGATTTTCAATCAAATGAAATGGGATTATGTTAGTGAAAAAGTAATTTCTTACATAAGACGTTGCGTCCTTTCAACGTGAATAGTGACCTAGATATCCTTGATATAAAATATCATGTTGTCATAAAGCCTACGAAATGTAACAATTTTTTATTACTCTAAACAATTTTGTAATGTAGGTATGTTGTTATAATTTCAATAAAGTTATTCATTCACCATACTGATTTATGATTTATTATCTATGCTCATTCTGCTGTTTGCAATTGGTATTATGATAATTATTTAGTATTTTGTATGGAAGTTGAAATACTTATTTATTTACATTCGTGTTACTTATTGAGACGTTAATACGCGTTTCAGTGCTACTATCAATATAACTTGCTCTAAATCCATTATAGCGAGCTCGAAGAGCAGGCCCGAAGGACCTGATCGCAAAGCGAGCTTTACGGTAACGAGAGTACCTGCTAAGTGATGGTTTTGAATTTTTTTGTTTGTTTTAGTTTTATTTATACTGGGCGCCGGTAAACCCATATGTCCCAGACTATCGGCCTCTGTTACGATTGCTGGTCGTAGAGCCTGCAACGGAGGACTTAATTCGCCTGCAACGTCGTCGATCGTAGAGCCGCGACGGAGGTCTTTTCATGCTGTCGTTCGCCGTAGATCTTCTCTAGGACCCATTTACTCGCTTCTTGAACAAGGTTGACAATAGAGGAAAGGCACCTCTTTCGGGAGCAGCAGCGCTCTTTAGGGCCACACCATTCGCCGTTGGTTAGGTCACACCAGCTAAGTGACCTAACTAGGTCACCCATCTGGTGTGACCTATGCCTTCCGAGCGACGTGCACATAAAATCAAATTTTAGGATTTATAATTCATATCTGAAATGGACGTCGTGAAATGGCAACCTACAGGAAGTTTGTATTGACTCTGCCTATATTTCTATTTATTCTTTATGTAATGAATATAGGGCATACAAATAATTATTTTGACTGTCATTTATAAAAAATTGTTCAATGTACGTTAATCACACAAAACTGTACATAATTCTTCAAACGATCGTGATCACGCTAAGAGTCCCATTTCGGGAAAAGAACTTTTGCAAAAGTTTGTATTTTGGCTTGATGGTAGTCGTCAAGTGATTCAGAATGCAATTTAGAATGGGAACGATAAAAATACAGGAAACCAAATAACCTTGATCGCAGGCGTGCTTCGATAAATAACAGTGTCGGTTAACTGCTTGTACTGATTCCCGGCGTGCTAAAAATATAATAAGACAGGGAACCAAAAATAACCTCCTATGGAGAGCAAGCAAACTTATTACCCATAAGTTTGATGAACTTCCGACAAAAGTTTTTAAAACCATCCTTTCTGAAGATACTTGGGTTATCGTTATTATCATTTCCCCCATCTCTTCATGCTCATTTTTATTATATGAGCCGCGTCACAACAAAACTAACATAATGAGTTTGCGACCGGCATGGATCCAGAACAGCCTGTGCATACGCGCAGTCTGATCAGGATCCATGCTGTTCGCTTACCAACTCTATTACAAGTAAAGAAACTGATAGCGAACAGCATGCGGATGCGCAGACTGGTCTTGATCTATGCTGCTCGCAAACGCACTATGTTGGTTTTGTCGTGACACGGCTCATATGTTTACATTACAATTTTATACGTTAATTAATTTATCTATAATAGCTGTTTTGTTTTTATTCTAATATTACCATTTTTAAATGCGTCCTATATTTTAAATTTCTAACATCGTGAAAAATTTGCAATTGAATAACACAAAATATCTTGTGTATGGTGAGAAGCGTTCCTATTTAACTGTATCTATCGCTGTTAAAATAGTTTCTGATTTTAGCTGAATACAAATGGCTTTCTTGCAAGTACTACGTTATTGTTATAAGCTATTGTTTTTTCAAGAATACTGTTAACAAAATATTGTTCTTTACTTCAAATGTTATTGCAATTTTTTCTTCAACAAAAACTTGACATACTTAAATGCAAGAACGGGTTAAATCCTTATATAATTTAATAAGAGGTAACTTGTAACTGCACTATGGTGACGAATTGTCTCTCATTATTTATTGTTCAATACATATTAATCTTTATTACATGTATTTTATTTGTTGTTTTTCTGTACATTCAGTTCAATATTTGATAAAAATAAATGCTATGGAAAAAATGTTTAACAATCTTAGTTAGTTTTTAACAGGTAATAATGTATTAAAATCAATAGTGTATTCATTTTTGTATACATGTATGACATTGTTATAGAGATATGAATGTGCAATAGAATTGCTTTACAGCATTTTGTGTTATGACTAATACGTTTGCTAACGTTCATTCTTTAATTGAACCAGTCGAAATACGCAAAATATGTGTTTGCTTTTTCTTCACAATTTACCGACACATTTGTATAGGAAGTCCTTTTTTATTTGTAACATACCATATATGTTGTTATGAGAATCGTGTGTTACAGTTGTAAATAAAAATGTGAATACCAATAAATCATATTTATAAATTATGCAGAAAATGTGGTTTTCATTGCAAAATAGAATATGTTAAATACATTTCAGAGAGCATTTTTATCATAACTGATTGATATAATGAAACATTCCTTTGTCCGTTATACACTTAGAACTTTTCATCTTTTTTATGAAAATTGTTTGCAAGAAATGTCAGTTATTTCCCGGAAAGTTTTTTTTTGTTTTTGTTTATCTTAAGAACGTTACTGATAAAATTATTATTATTTGAGGGATTGTTTTGGGCATGTAAATTTTTCTTGCGTTTAAAGCCAATATTTGAGATATTACAGTAAGATAAATCTACGTTATTTACATTTTACTTAATTTTGGAACGTGTAAGAGACATAACTACTTTAATTTACTTATTGTTTACCAACTGTCATTACAGTGTTAGTTATTCAATGTTTTAAAAATCGTTCCCTAAAAATTATTAAAAGTATCATTCATTCGATGTAAACTCTGTGTTATTCGAAACTTGTACTTTAAACATTCTTCGAAGAGCAAGCCTTTGATAATGTTAAATTTGATTTGAAATTCAAATATATATAGCTAACTGATTTTATGCATACACCGTTTTGTTAGTGTATGACCTTATATCTAATAAAATATATCATAAACAATAAAGACAGTACGATTATGTTGTTTTCATTACCATATGGTCGTTCATTGAAGGGTTTGCAACATAAAACTATAAATATAACTATAAATTTATATTGTAAATAAACAGGAAAAGATGTACCGAAACATAATATTCTGCTGCCTATTTTATTCAGCAGTTTTATATCATTTGCGATAAGACGCATGATTTTATGCGGAATGACGCAATTTATTTTGCAGGTCGTCAATAAAAACACAAAGAGGGGAACTGTTTCGCATTTGGACAAAACGAATCGATGTAAGAGCTGTTGCATTGCACTATCATGAAACACTTAAAATTGTAGATTTATCCATTTGTTGCCTTTCAGAAGATAGGAAAGTTTTTGTATTTTTTCGTTTGAGATGATTTGGAAAAACTTTAAATGCCGCCTTTTAAATAGTAAAGCGTGGTCACACGTGTGCTGTTTTATTTTTTGTTAGATTTGGGTCTGATGCCTTTAATGTCTTATGCCCCGGTCACATATTCACGGATAATGCCACGGAAGAGCTACGGTCTAATCATTTACGGATTACTACGGAAATGTGAAATTCCGTAGACCGCTACGGTTCCAGTACGGACACACAACGGTATGAGAACGGAGTCTGACGGATTTACCACCAAAAGCCCCCCGGAGAGACACGGATTGTTACGGACCGACACGGTTTGATACGGAGCGACACGAATCAGGACGGACGCACTACGGATACACTACGGTCTGCTACGGTATAAGCACGGGTTAGTACGAATAAGTACGGTCTGATACGGAGAAGAACGTATTGATACGGAGAAGAACGAATTGTCACGGATCTATACGGACCTAATACATCTGTCCACAACCTCTTGCTTGCTCATTTTCAAAATGCCTCAAAAGAAAAGAACACCTAGAAAACGAATTGCAGCGTTCAATGATTTTGGCAGAGAGGATTCAGCATAATCGCGTCCGAACCCCGAGACACATCAAGTCCAATTAAAGTGAATTTCTTGAAGGACGCTGGATCCTCAACAAGTTCGGCCATGAGAGCCTCATACTAAACATGAAGCGGTCTTCGTAAAAGTCCATCTCTAATCAACCATCTCGTCTGTCTTCTCTTACCTGATTAGATATGGAATCATTAATGAAAAATGTTGATCAATACTGCTTCTCTTTTACTTTTAAGATTTGCTGTTCATCTTACAATTACATTAATTATCGTGATGTTTATATTTTAAAAATATGTAAAAAGCTTGTTAATTAATCTTATTATCACTCAAAGGCCAGTGTCCAAGGCTTATGAGACACTTCGTTTTATGTACATATTTACTCCATTTTCACGATCCAATGTTTGTAAATTTACTTCTATGCATGTCATCAAGCAGCTCGACCACTGCCTCGGCATTCTGAGCCATTTCAATATAAAGTTGCAGCCATTAAATGGCAATTATCATTTATTAAATGTTCCTGCAAATATATATGTTTGTTTTTAACAAGAAGGTAGTATTTATACCCTTGAAAAAGTACATGATACTTAATTCATCCGTACTAAACAGTGGTGGGCCGTACCATTCCGTACCGTTTCGTGTTGTAACGCAATAAACCGTATAAAACCGTGCTAATCCTTGCCTCTCCGTAGTACAACGTGGCTTTCCGTGACAATGCCGTATTAAAACCGTAGCTTATACGTAGGGTAACCGTACAAATACGTAGTTCTCCGTACCAAACCGTGGAAATCCTTGACAAGTTGGTGGACTACGAATCAGTACGGACTATTACGGTTTTCGTACGGACCAGTACGTTTCAGTACGGATTAATACGGACTAGTAGGGATACGCTACGGTTGATTTTTCCGTAGCAAATTTTTGTGCATGTTCAAAAATTGTCAAGGATCGCTACGGATATACAAGGACTACTACGATTGATTACGGTTACACTACGGAGAGCTACTGACCAGTACGGGTGGCTACGGACGATGCCGGAATTAATCCGTGGCTCTTCCGTGGGCGTTTTCCGTGAATATGTGACCGGGGTATTATACACTATGTTTATGCTCTAATTTGATGTTTTATCGTAGACAACTTGGTATTAAAAGTTTATGTATTGTTAAAGTGGGAAATAATTTATTAATGTTCAAGGCATTATGATAAACCATTACGAGGAACACTGTCTATATATAATTAATAAAAACTATCGATATATAATTAGTACCCATGGTGTCAGCTAAGTGGCACATACCGACATACACTAGTCGTACTCGTCCTGTCACAGTATATAACGAGTACTACTGGTACGGGTCTTGTCGTAGCACTTCCCAATGAATTTCAAATAAAATATGATAAACAAGATCAACAAACAACTGCCAGATCTAAACAGACATAAGTCTAAATAGCATTTCTGTAATCATTTTCATAACAAAATGACCAACAATTTTACAGCCGACACACACATGGTGAACATGTAATAGAGAGAGCATCGAAACCTGACGAGGTAGAACACCTTTCACTTGCATTCATTCTTTGACAAGCACAAAATGTTATTGCTTTAAAATATAATGGAGAACAACAGAATCCCTAATGAAAGCCCACTACGGCAAAATAGAAAATGTTGCAAGCAATGTTTTGATTGACAGTACTGGAAAGTGCAAGTAACCGTCCCCTAGCACCGGCTTATTAAGCAGAACTCAACACGGAAATGTCTTTCAAAACATTAAAACAAAGGTTTGTCCAAAACTATTATACCCATGATTGAGGTGTACAGAACTATTTGTTCCATAATAAGATATGAAACGCAATATCTGCAAGATTAAATTACATGTATAGTAAAATTGAATTTAATGAATTAATACAGGTTTTGTTTTATACTGTTTATTTTTCCCGTACAGTTTTTAAATGACTCGGTCATTTACAAAGAAATGGAAAATGTTTTTTGAATGCGATTTCTGAGCGGGAAGACCAAATCTAATTCACAGCAGTTAATTATTTGTTAGAAAGAGGCTTACGAGCGAGTGTGTTGCGTATCAAACCGATCAAGGATATGTAATTTTTTTGTACACAGAATATTGACAGACATTCTTTAAATGCGAACTGATCGGGTACGATGTGTGCCCATGCTCATTATAACGGACGAAATGAATGATAATCATAGGCTGCATGCCAAATTGAATAAGAATTGCAAAGAATCACGTCGACGTCAAAATTACGCGGTGTCTACCTTTGTCAATAAGAATTGCAAAGATTCACGTCGACGTCAAAATAACATGGTGTCTATCGTTGTACTGTATAATATCAAAGTTTTATTTTTGTAAACATATGTCATAAAATTATGAAATTTTGCATGCAAATTTGTTGAATGTACTCATGTTTAAAGTTAAAAACGCTCTGACGATCTGTTTTAAAATAAAAAAGTATTATGCGAACTTTTGGGACAAAACTTGCTTTTATTAGATTAATTTTTCAGTGATTTATGGAAATGTAATAAGATATAATGACACAATTTTAGAGCGCAAAACGTTGTCTTTTTACCGGTCAGATGATGTTGCAAGACCTCACATTTAAATAAGAATAGTGAACGATAATCATGTTCTTGTAATGATGATAATGTTTCTTGATTATGAATCTCATCTGCATTCAATGTCATCGAGTATTTGGTCAGATTTTTTGGATCTGTAGAAGCTTCCAGAACAGTAAAATGGTTATTTGTCACATGTGGGGTGTAAGCCGCTTATGTCTAACCCAGTGTCACCAACTGAAAATAATTCAATGCACATTTAATTATTTCTATCGATTTGTAAAAATTAGTTTTCTATATTTATACATGTATGAAGTGAGTAAGAAAAAAAACAAATATTGAATAAAATGAGGATTGAGATAATCCTCAGGCCATTAAGTCTATTGATAAATGGTCAAAAACCTTCCAAAACTGAACATTGAAAATGTTGCAAGCTTGGTTTAATTGAGCCTATTTGTGAACGGTATGAGTAAATGAAAGCTGCCACTCACGCCCGTAGTACCGGTTTAAACATAACCATTTAGGTACGAAGTAGTGAAAGCTTTAATTTAGAAAATCCGCAGATGTGTTTTTTTGTGGTCATCATTATTCAACATTGTACTTCAGTGTTTAATTTACTTTTTCCTTTCCACTGAAATGCTGTCAAAAATAGTTGTAATGAAAAACGCAGCGTTACGATGTAATCGTTTTAAAACAACAACTACAGTAAAACATACCGTTATGAACTGTCATATTGCATGAAATGTAAATAAAGATATTGCTAGAAACATAATTGAACAATTCTGATATGTAGAAACTTGATGTATGCATAGTTTATTTATGCTGTAATGCCTCAGACATTGAAGATGAATTTCATTTTGTTTGTATATGTCGTTGTTATTCAGAGTTAAGAAAAAATATTTAAAAATTAAATATACCAGAAACCCGTCAGTTTATAAATTTTTACAATTACTGAACTCAAATAATAAATATGAATTAATTCAGTTATCCAAATTTGTTAAAAGAAGCACTTGCTTTGAGAAACACACTGTTAAATGTTGAGCATTAAACATCATAATAGCTCATTCTCCTTTTCGCATGTCTTTACTTTTTTAGTTCGTAGTATACATATCTATCATTTAATTTTCTTGTTACTAGATAAATTAAGATTAAGAATTTTGAAATAATGTCATGATTGCAATTACCATTATATTGACGTTATGCTTGTAAAATATATTGTATTATAGATGATGTACTATGTACAAATCTTAATAAAGTATCTGTTCTGTTCATAGTTGTTGTATCTGTGCAGTAGTTGCATATTTAAAGTGCTTTTCTGGCTATTTTTCTCGTGCAAAGATTTTATTTTAGCATAACTATACTGATTAACGTTACCTCAGCTTTCTTTTACAAATTAATGTTATGTTCGATATCGATGAAAATCTGTCTACATTACATTGCGCAATCGAGGAATGATTTGACATGAGCTAAGAAATGTATAACTTAAATTGTTGTGATTCAAGTTCTTTTTTAAGAAGGGACATTACCCTATTACATTGTTCAAACCCTCTTTTTAATGTATACATGATATTTCATTTTACTTTTAATATAAAAACCTGATGCTGTAAATTCTCGTGTATATGCATAACCTTTCAATTGAGATAATTCATCTTCCGTTTTGTATAAAATCTTGCTTCCATTCAACATTGCAATATAACTTAAGATAAGGCTATACAAACATCTTCTCGTGTAAATTAATTGCCACGTTGTGGTTAAATAGCGAATTTCTCCAGAAAGTTTAAAACAATCTTATTCTTATTAAACTATTCTTGCAATCTGGCAAATTTATGAATGATATATTTTTAAGTTGAACTAAAACATTTTAACTAATTAATTTGATAACTGAACAATGAATATTTCAAAGCATAATTTCACTGCAGCCGAACTATATTTAAATGTAACTACAAATTAACCATGATTATTTGTTTCTTGCTTCAAAGCAAATCACATATTTTTTTCAAATTAATCATTTTGAAACAGACAGACACTATCGAGGAAGTTAAAACAACAACACGCCAATGGTTATCGTATTTGTGAGGGACGAATTAATAGAAATCTTAACGTTATTAGTCACATAAAAAACATTAATTCTATGAAAATGTAAACAAATACAGATTTAAAAGATGAAAATCCTGTATAGTTGTGTTATTTTTCTACTTTAAACATTATGCAAGTATGTTGTACAAATCGTGTCAAGTAAACTAGATCGTGCTTTAATGTTTTCGGAACAAAATCATTTACACATTACGGCGGTTAATTGAAAATAGTGTAAATTACCAATTACCAAGTAGAACAAAGATATATTTCTCTAATCTCACTCAAGAAAACCGTTGGTGTCACTTTGTAACACTAATTTAAAAGCATTACAAAAAGCATTCACAAGTACAGCTATGTGATTTTAACATAACATTTATTTACTAGGACAATGTTATCATAGTCTATCTTTCCTGGGAACGCAGTCATTACGTAAGAAAATATTATATTCATTCAATAAGTGCAGAATCAGTATTGCACCGAATAATTCCTTTGATCTTTCAGTGTCAATTATATAAAGAAAATCAGTTTCTTGTGCTACATACACATTTTGCAATCTAAAATCATATATTAGAA
Organism: Ruditapes philippinarum; assembly: GCF_026571515.1. Lineage (NCBI taxonomy): Eukaryota > Metazoa > Mollusca > Bivalvia > Venerida > Veneridae > Ruditapes > Ruditapes philippinarum. The sequence goes on from NW_026864386.1 coordinate 200,455, forward strand.
GTTTGAGATCATGAACAGAAACGTTGTAAATTGTAGTTATGTTTTCCTTATATCCAAACAAGAACGCTGATTGTAATCGTAATTATTAGCTGATTTTCTGTCACAAAAGGTAGTTGTATTTAATTCAGTAAACATAACGTCATTTATGAAAATGGAAACAAATTCAATAACATATATGAACATCTATGTATGTCTGAAAGTGTTACAGCTTTTGCAATGCTTTGTACCAACCATTATGCTCAATTAAAAATGTTTCAATGTATTTCGAATAACCACTTGCAGAATACAGCATTCGAAGATAATGTTTATTACCAATCAACATCAAGGAGATTAACTTCTCATATTTCACAAAACATCATTTCAGTCGATTTTACATTATTACACTAATTTCAGTACATAACAAAGTTAAAGCTATCTATCTGAAAAAGAAAATAATGTACATGTGCTGGGGCAAACAGTGAAACGTTTACAGCTGTTGATTTTTAAAAAAAGCTTAATCATACCAATATCATAATTATGTATTTTTTTACGGCAACATAAAATCGGTGCAAGGAGGCGCGTTGGCGTTTTGTGTCTGGACTTTCTGTGTAATCAAACAATGAATGGTATGTCTTCACTCTTTAAACAACCTTCGCTTGAGAACGTACAATTCCTTTCTTGGCATGAATTAAATTTGATCATTGCAATGCATGACACATGCCTCGCCTTTTTGAAATATCTTCTATATGACTCTAATTATTTAAATCACACAATTAAGGGAGTTATGTTTATTCCATGTTATAAGTGTATTTTATTTCTAATAATCAGTGCATGAAGGAAAATGTTTTGTGCTAAAAGTAAGTTCATGTAAATTTATTTATCTAAATACAGTATACTCTTATGATCAAATTGGTGTTCCGGTTTGTTTAACCAATGACACCAAATAACAAACCATAATATACACTTTTTAGGGACCTCGTTTCTGACAAAAAAATTTCGGCACTATATGAACGAAAATATACTGCTTCACATTTTACTATATTCATAAACTCCCAAACGGCATTTCTAAATATTTCATACAATTACATGTGTATATTGGTATACATTAAATAATTCTTCAAATATATATGAAGTTTTGTCCTAATATTGTGGTGGCTCAATATTGTAATAGCCGGCGGTAGTCAGAATTACCAAGAAGAGTTTTAAAGTTAACAATAGTTTTATTGTTTAAACAATTCATAAAAATCTATTATTATTATACGAAGATGTTGACTAATAATTATAAATAATTATTAGCATCTAAATAAATCTATACAGTATAATATTGCAGACGATAATTTATTAACGGATTAATTTCAATAGATTCTTATCCGATACTAGATCTAATACCAGTGGACACAATTCGAATACTAATAAAAACGGACATAATGGACGGATGGTTAGACGGACTTACTTTATACTATTAAGTATACTCTTTGACTTTTCAAATATTGCCGGTCAAAGAACCGTACGCAACTGAATTTTACTGGTCGCCGCCCGTTTTATTAGCTTTGGTCCGTGTCCACGTGATCTAAAACAACCAATGGATGGAGTCTCAGAAAGAGGGGTGTGACCCTTTTAACCAATAAATTACTGTCCGGCGACCGTTAGCCAATGAAATCAATGAACGGTAAACGGCAGGAATTACAAACTACCGGTCATTTTCTGAGACTCCACTCATGATATAATGACGTTCACTCATCAACAGTAAGTAATATGCATGTAAAACTTATAAAATACAATTCTTGGTAAAATAACAATCATTTTGATATACAACACTATGACAAAAAGTGACTGATCTTCATATAATCAACAAAAATAGGTTACTGAACGGCGGCTGAGTTACAGACGCTCGAAATGGAACTTAGCTATTCAAAAGCAAAATCGTAAAATATAACAATAATTCATAATTTCAAGTGACTGTGAAGTGTTTCTGAGACGAAACAATATAAAGGCATATTTCCTATTGGTTAAGTCAGTCCTATAATGAGTAATTATCACATAAACGTAAAAATCGCTGAGTCACCAACTACAACAACAACAACAACAAAAATGTCAGCCTCCATGAATTTGTGTAAATGTAAGGAGGAAATCATTAAATACTTGAGATTAAGTAACATAGTAAGTGATATTGTAGGATATTTCTTAAAGACTCACAGTTAACAAGGTAAATGCCTACATGTTTAACAATTTCATGAACTCTGCAACGAATTATACAAGCTAAGAAATGACAATCTGTGATTTCTTACACTCTCCCCTACTTAAAAAAACAAACTTCTCCGAAGTCTCAAATTTAACATATAACAGTTACATTTAAAGGGAGACACAGGCAAAATTTTCATTTCTTAGTTTTGAATATTTCATTCATTATTCTGTATTTGCTCT